>NC_041397.2:126847283-127147283 GCF_900747795.2 Erpetoichthys calabaricus | reverse complement strand
GTTCTCACTTGCTCAGAAAGATAAAACCTTCATCATGTCTTTCTGACCTGTTGCCAACATCATTAATATTAAAAACTTTGAGTTGTATAGGTCGGTGCCTTTTGAATATCATAAATTGCTCCTTGAGATCTGGTATAGTTCCTTCATATTTTAAGCATGCTGTAATTCAACTGCTGTAGAAAAAATCTAATTCTGATTCCTCTATTTTGAGTAATTACAGGCCAATTTCAAAACTGCCTTTTATTGCCAAAGTTTTGGAAAAGGTGGTTGAACAGCAACTCTGTGCCTTCTTAGAGAAGCAGCGGTTCTTTGATTCTTTTCCATCTGGTTTTTGGAGGCAACATTCTACAGAAACAGCTCTTCTTAAAGTTTTTAATGATCTTTTAATTGCTGCTTATGCAGGGCAGTGCTCTGAGCATGATTAGATCTTACCACAGCCTTTGATACAGTGGACCATCGGATTTTAATTAATAGATTAAAGTGGTTAGATGCCTCTGGCTCTGCTTTGGACTAGATCTCCTCTTATTTGTCGAATAGGAGTTTCTCTGTCTGTCCGACTTGCTTTTCATCCGACTCTGCTCCTTTGACATGTGGACAGCCACAGGGCTCGCTTCCTGGACCTGTACTTTTCTCTTTATATATTCTTCCCCTATCACAGATTCTTAACTCTTTTAAGGATATCTTGTATCATCTCTATGTAGATGATATACAGCTTTATTTTCCATTTAAACCTAACCAAATAAATACTTTGGTAACTTTGGTTGATTGTCTGTCTCAGGTTAACTACTGGCTCAGTAAATTACCTGTAGTTGAATTCAGGAAACACTAAGGTAATAACTGTTGCTCCTCCTATTCTTTATTCTGAGATAGGCTTAAAATGATCTTCTGTCTCTCCTGTTAAGTCGAGTTTATGTAACCTCTGGGTTACTTTGACCAGTCCCTGACGCTTGATTCATATGTAAGATCAGTCAGCCGCTTGTGTTTCTTTCATTTAAGAAATCTTTCTAAACTAACAAGGGGTTTGAGCAATTCTTCTCTCTCACATTTTCAGTTAGTCCTAAATGCAGCTGCCAGGCTCCTAACTCGTGTTAGTCAGAATGATCATATCACCCCCATTTAGCACACAACTGCACTGGGTCCCAGTGGTTTATAGAATTCATTTTAAAGTTTTGGTACTTACTTTCAGAGCTTTGCATGGACAAGCTTCTGAGTACCTAACCAGCCTGCTCCAACATTATACAGCTTGTTGGATTCTTAGATCTGGGCAACAGGGACTTTTAGTTGTCCTACGCACTCGGCTAAAAACCCGTGGGGATTGAGCCATTCAGTCTGTGGCACCAAGACTATGGAATAGCCTGCCTTATAGTCAGTGTGCTGCAGTGGGCTGGCGCCCTGCCCGGGGTTTGTTTCCTGCTTTGCACCCTGTGTTGGCTGGGATTGGCTCCAGCTGACCCCTGTGACCCTGTAGTTAGGATATAGCGGGTTGGATAATGGATGGATGGATGGATGGATAGTCTGTGTGCAGCTGAGTCTGTTAATTCTTTTAAAAAACAACTGAAAACATTTCTTTTTAAACAGGATTTTAATCAGTGCTGAGCAGTTCCTGTTTGTTTATTTATTATTTTTATTGGTTTTGTTTATGTTTTGCTTTAACTGTTGTATTTGTATTGTATTGCTATTCAGCGTTCTGTGACCTTTTGTCTGTGAAGGACGCTATATAAATAAACTACTACTACTTTATATGCAAACAAGTGCCAGGCTTCATCACAAATCAGTATTTTCATAGAGATGTAGAATAATTTAAAAAATGGAGCTCTACAAATTTTCTTGTAGTTAATGCAAACAAAACTAGTAGAATGAATAACATCCTGCAAATATTTAGGGGCCTGAGACTGATAAATAATTATGATTCAATCAAAGTGCTTTATATACAATTAAAAATTCTAGAAAAGGCTATTTTTCTTGCACAAACTGAACAACTTTAGTGTGAACTGCAACATTCTCCATAGGTTTAGTTATCAATTGGCAAAGCATACTTTCTTTTGGCCCAGGTACAAGAGATTATTTGTACCCTCAGCAGTTAAGCTGCTTACTGAGAACAGGTAACTGGAATACATCCATTACTGATTTGGCAAATTCATGAGTGCCACTGTATAGATGGACATAAAGCTTTTTAGTATATGTATTTGCATTTGTACAATATCTATGCCTAATATACTATATGTATGCATATTGATATTTAGAAATATATAGTTTCTTATACTGTATTAGTCCTTCACTAGGGGGCTCTGCCCCCTGCTCGCTTCGCTCGCCAACCCCTGGTGTTGGGAATGAGAAAGAGCGTGATGTATGAATGAAATATAGAATAGTGTGAAGGTGTAGATGATGCAAATAGAAAGCAAACAACAAAGTGTGTGGCACAGTGTAAAGGTTTATTGGAAAATTTCTTTGTACACGCCGTTTAAGTGTAAAAGGCTAATTCCAGGTCAGAACTTGAAAGGTCAATGAAGATGGTTATTGTTGTGATCAGAGTCAAGTTTGTCAGAGCTTAGAAAGAGTTGTGTCTCTCCAGGAAGTAATGCAATGACTTGGGTATTTATGTTTTCCACATTAATATTTTTTGGACATAATATAGTGTGTTGTGTTAAAAGGGGCATTTGGTCTAATGAGATTGCTGTTCCAAATCTGTCTGTAACTAAGTCGTTGCAGATAAAGGCTTGAGGAATTGTAATAATATCTGGGTGAAGTCTATCTGTATTGGTGAGTGTACCATCTTCCAGTTGTAATAAACAATTGTTATGATCTGGATGTGGACATCGCATGTTTTGTACTAACTGTATCTTTTGAAAGCAATGCCAATTGTCTGCGTATTTTAAGGTGCACTGAACAATAGCTGAGCGCATGGAATGTGGAACAATAGCTAAGCACTGTGTAAAATCTCCTCGTAATAAAAGTACCTTTCCTCCAAAGGGAAGATTATTATTCATAAACGTTTGTAGAAGTTTATGAATGGTGTTGAGTAAGTGAGTGGATGCCATTGTACATTCATCAATAATTAACAGTTTTGCAAGACGGATGTCATGTTCAGTGCCACTGTTCATGTTCATAGTGGATATCGATTTGTAGGATCTAATGCAGTTCATAAAGATTTAACTTTCAGGTGCATCGTTAGTTAGAAGCTTCTGTAGATATTCAGGATATGAGCTTGTGCCGTTTGAGAGGCGCGTCGTTGTATGTCCAGTATTTGGGACGTGTTGTTTTGGAGCTGTAATTGATTTGCCTGTGAGGTGTGAGAAGCCCGTTGTAGTTTACGGCGTGCATTGTTTGTATTGAGCCTTGCCCGTTTTTGTATGTCGGTCAGTTGAGCTTGTTCTTTTTGGAGCCTTGCCTGCTTGTACTGCGTTTATTTATTTTGTCCTCTCGCTGCCGTTTCTGTATGTCTGAGACGGGAGGTGTTTCGTTTTGAAGCCGTGCCTGTTTCGATGCAGTACTGTGAGACGCGCGCTGCATGCGTCCACGTTCAGTGTGTCTGTCCATTTGGGTTCGTTTCTGTAACTGTGTTAGTTGAGCTTTGCGTTTTTGGAGCCGAGACATTTTTTCTTCCACAGTTTCAGAAGCGCGTTGGAGCCGACGTGTATTGTTTTTTTTCATGCGGGTTCGTGTGTTTGGTCCCGTTACTCGAGCCGTATCGGTTTGTACCCGTGATCGTGAATTCATGAATTGTTTGTTCTTCAGCGTTAGAAATATGGATAAGTAATAAGGAGGATCGCACTCACTGTTAATATGGAGCCTTTTCTGCGGTTGAACGGTTAATAGTGCCTCATTGTAATGAGATCCACCTATGCTGCATAGTGTGAATTGTGTTTGGTTCCGTTATCCAAGCTGTATCGTTTTGTACCCGTGATCGTGAATTTACGACTTGTTTGTTCTTGAGCGTGATAAATATGTATAAGTAATAAGGAGGATCGCACTCACTGTTAATATGGAGCCTTTTCTGCGGTTGAACGGTTAATAGTGCCTTATTGTAATGAGATCCACCTATGCTGCATAGTGTGAACGTGTTGAGATGACGTATGTTTAATACGGACGGTTCATTTAGAAATGGAGCTTTGTGTGTAGATTTGTGCATATTTACGTTGTTGATTTGTTTCAGGGTGCACTGTTCCAATGCGATGCAATATTTGTCCACATATGCGAAAGCAGTATGGGCCATTGCCTTTTGGTGGCCTGATATTTACTCCGGTAAATGCAAAAGCAAATGAAGTATTGTAGGATCTAATGCAGTTCATAAAGTTTTAACTTTCAGGTACATCGTTAGTTAGAAGCTTCTGTAGATATTCAGGATATGAATGTAAAGGAGGCAGTCTAATCTGACCCTTTTGACAACAACGTGTAAATTCCTTACTTGTATTGACAGTTGTTTCTTCAGGGAAGTTAAGTGAATGACAATGATTGCAAATGACATTCATTAATCCCAATGAATTTTCCTCAACAGTGGACTCATTATTGAACGCATTGTCAGCTAAGCGGCGCAATCGTTTAGCAGGTGTCTGCGGACGGTTCCTTTAGAAATGGGGCATTGGGTGTCACTTCTTATTGATGTTAGTGTGTTTGTGGGTCTGAATCATCGTTGTTGTGAATGTTTCGTGTGCCATGTCCGTAGTCTGTCCCGTTTCGTCTCTAATGGGCTTGGTGTGGCGGTCACGGCTTCTTTTTTTTGGTGTGGTAGGAGCTTGTTGAATCCTCCTCTTTGTGTGCGTCCCGTTTCGTGTGCAATGGGATTCGTGCGGCGCTGTGTGCTTTGCCGGCGTCTGGGGGGGATGCTGCTTGGAGGGGGTGGTGGGATTGGTGGGGCGCAAGCGTCTTCTTTCTTTTTGTGTGCCAGGGGCTTGTTGAATCCTCCTCTTTGTGTGTGTCCCGTCCGTTGCTTGTGGGGGGGAGGGGGTTTGCGGGTTCTTTTTTTTTGTGTGCCAGGGGCTTCTTGAATCCTCCTCTTTGTGTGTGTCCCGTCCGTTGCTTGTAGGGGGGGGGGGTGCTTGGAGGTGGGTGTGGGATTTGTGGGGCGCGAGCGGGTTCTTTTTTTTTGTGTGCTAGTTTCGTGTGCAATGGCTTTCGTGCGCCGCTATGTGCGTCGCCTGCGTTTGACTCCTTTTTTCTGTGCTGACTCCTTGCGCCTCATTTCTTTGACTCCTTTTTTCTGTGCTCACTCCTTTTTTCTGTGGTCGTGGCTGTTCTGTGGTCTTGGCCGCCTCTCACGGCGCCTCATTTCTTGGGGCGCCTGCGCAGTACGTCTTTTTGCGGCTACGGCCCATGGCCGGATGTCCCTGCGTCCATCCGGTTTAGCATTCTCGGTTAGTAATGTGGATTGTCTCTTTACATTTAAAATATATGTCTATGTAAGCTTATTGTTATGCACAAACCAAATAATTTCCCTAAATGGGCATTTAATTTAAAGTTTTCTAGAAGGAACAACAACTGATATACATCTTGTAATGTAAGTGCATATCTCTGTATAGCGATAATGTCATCAGCTGAGTAGAACACCCTTTCCACAGGCACACTTATCCTTGAGTTGTGCAGGAATTTTTTTCCAAGTTAGTCACCATTGGATAATCAGACTCATGACATCTTCAATAATTTAGTGGCTCTTTATTGTAAAAGAGAATACTGTACTGACCAAATATTAGTTTTAGCATTGAACTTGTGACACTCAGTAGCATTGTTTTCAAAAATGCTAAAAACAACAAAGAAAGGTTATGGTATAGGTTAAGTATAAGTGACAGATTGTCAACGGGCACTAACTTTTTCATTACATTTGCAGGTCTACTTATAGTTTATTGTGAGAGTGTGCGTGTTGATTGAGGTGGTGGCTCTGAGGCTAAGGATCTGCGCTGGTATCCCGAAGGTTGCCGGTTTGAATCCCTGTCACTGCCAAAAGAGATCCTACTCTGCTGGGCCCTTGAGCACAGGCCCTTAACCTTCAATTGCTCCAGGGGCACTGTACAATGGCTGACCCTGCGCTCTGACCCCAAGGGGTATGCGAAAACTAACAAATTCCTAATGCAAGAAATTGTATAAGGCCAAATAAAGAACAAAAAAAAAAAAAATAAAATCAATAAATTTAAAAATACCACTAATCATGGCTTTAAGAACTATTTTATATTTGTAAAATAAACAAAGAGAAATGTTGCCTGTCAAAGTTATTTTTCATTGTATTAATATACCCTTCTGCGGTGGGTTGGCACCCTGCCCAGGATTGGTCCCTTGTGCCCTGTGTTGGCTGGGATTGGCTCCAGCAGACCCCCGTGACCCTGTGTTCGGATTCAGCGGGTTGGAAAATGGATGGATGGATAATATACCCTTATTAATGGACAAGATAAACTTTCATTGACAACAAACACAAAGGTGTGTAGGAGGCACAGCAGCCAAATTTTCTTATAAGCAATGTTATAAAGAGGATTATAAATAATTCAATTGTAGTTTAAAACTGCTGTTAAAAGCTAGTGTATAAAACAGCTTGGCTGGGGCAGAGATTTATCTCAATGTCTTACTGAATCCTCTTTCAGTCATGGTTGGGCTTAATATTGTATTTTAAAACAGTATATTTTTGATCGGCAGCTCAAAATTTGCCTAATGTGAATGAGTAAGTGTGGATTTGTCTGCCCAGCACTCTGTACTCAACTGGCATGCTGTTCAGGGTTACTTCATTAATACAGTTAATGGCCAGGGATATTTCTACAAAACATTTTCACTACATATTTACTTCATCTCAGCACCACTGCAAACGCAACTGCTGACCTTTAAAATCAAAATAATGTCATCCCAAACAATTAATCTGTTTACTAGCTCACAGAACTGTTTTTTTGGAAGATTCTCATTGTATCAATATAGGAAATGAACAGAAACCTCACTTTGTTTCTGATTGATCTGCAGATTGGAGTGATTAAAACTAAGGATCATTTAGAAGGTATGAGGAAAAACAATGCATCACTCCACACAGACCTCTAGTTATGTCTGAAAATGTATATGAATAATTGACAACAGAAATACAAAAAATTTCATTGTCATTATTTTCAAATATAATTCATCAAAGATCAGTAGTCCTTCTTCGTTTCAGAAACAGGAGTGACTTAAAATACAGATTCTTTGTTGAAGCCATATACAGCAATTAATTTTTTTCCACATATATATTTTCAAGTCCTTATAAGAAGTAGCTTTGATGTGGTTATTGATGATTGAGTCACTTGTGTTAAAGTGGCTGTTTTGAAACAGATTGTAAAGATTACACAATTGCCAGTGTATTCATCTGACATTACATTTGTCATACTTTTTAGTAGTTTTCATTGCGTAAGCACATTCAATGTCAGTGTAATTTGAAGTCTAACACTCTTTTGCACTTTTTGAGCTTCTGTACAAAACAGTGCTGCACATATAGCAGGATGTTGTTTGAGGAATTGGCTTAGACACATTGAAAGAGCAATTCCAAGTCATCAGAGCATTGATCATAAGTTTGTGTTCTGGCAACTGCAATAGTTTCTCCTTTTAACTGAATGTCATACTTTTAAATAAAAAAATAAAATAAAAAAGTACAACAGAACAACCTCATTCAAGAAGAACAAAGCTGGCAGCCACTTTCAATGAGCACTGAGCTGTTAAATAGATTTGCTGCCTGCTGGACATTAAAAAGATCACTTTTACAGTATAGTATTATTTCTTTGTAAATACATGGTCTGTTTATAAAGTAGATTCATAAATACCAATAGAGCAATGACTGCATTTTATTCACAATATGATACTGTATTGATATTTTGAAAACAGACCTAATTAAAAACTGCTCCTTGAGCTAACAGCCCATTTTCCTGTTGAACACATTCTCAGCCATTGCAGCTCTGGTAATAGCTTCATCTTCACATCTTTTGATACAAACAAAAAGAGCTAATACTAGCTGTTTTACCTGGCTTCTAAGCCCACATAATCCTGAGTAGGGTCACTGGGTAGCTGGAACCTAACCAATAAACACAGTTTGTAAGGCAGGAACAATCCCCATACATGGTTCTGTCCCATTGTAGGGTGAAAACACACACACACAATGGCCAATTTAGCATTATCAATCCACCTAACCAAGTATTTAGACTGGGGGAAGAAACTGGAAAACCTGGAGACACACAGAGAAAATGTAAACTCCACACAGAGAGGACATGTAATGTAACCCATGGTTAACTTTCTGCCAGGCAACAGCGCTACCACAATCTCACCCTGTAGCAGATCCTGTAAAAGTTGTATATCCAATCAAACTTGAATTTAACTCTTTTATCTGTAATCTTGTACTGTTACAAACATATGGAGAGTTTAGATCAAAAATAATATGCATTGAATCTTGGCTTACCTTAATTTATTACATATAGCATTTATGTTTACACGGTGCACTTTTACATGTTCCGGGGAATGAACTTAATGTTTTAAGCATAGTACAGATAAGATCAGGTGGAAACAAATATAGTGAACTATGTACAATGTTCACCTCATCTACAGTATGTTCTGTCTGAAGGGGACCCACTTAGTGAACTGTTCAAGTGTTTAAACTGACCAAGACATGCTGCCGCTCCAGGCTTGTGTTGTACATAGGGCTTGAAATGGGCTGGTATGCTGTACCGGTACTTGCCTATTTGTGTTTTGCGGACTGGAGCATAGCATAGGGCTGAACCATTTGGGGTAAAATATCTAATTGTGATTTTTCTGACAAATATTGTGCTTATAATTTTATTTCTGATATAATTTTTAAAGTCAAACTTCAGTTTGGTATTCACTATGCGATTTAAAAAAATGATGGAACACTACCATGAGATACTGTACAATCAAAATATGAACTACTTTATATTCTAATGCAAGGATGACATTTTTATTACATTTTTTAATTGACACAGAACAATCAAACATAGAACAATGATCATAAATGCTGTGGCTTAGGAGTAGCCTCTAAATACTGCACAATCCGTAATCAATAGAACATTATTTTTTACTATCTAGCATTTTGATTATAAATTGACAAATTACAGAATATCTATCAAAAAAGTGATCGCTAATATGTTAGATATATATAATGTGTGTGGAGAAGTCCACTCAGCTCATGCTCAACCACAGCCACAGAAGTTGGTATGAATTCTATGGAAGATGTAGAAGCTTATACAAGTGTGACTTGCACTTGGTGAGATGGCGCATGCAGGCACTTTTACATTTTTTTGGCACTTGCATGCACCTCACTTCTCATTCAACACAAGCAGACAAACTCTGCTTTCTGGTACATGCACATGGTATGTTCACACAAGGAGCTACTATACGTTTGCCTGAGACAGGTTCAAGCCTGTCCCACCCAATTTGTGCCACAGCTGAACTCAACTCGGACAAGATATGACCTGTCCCGGCCCAATTAGCTGACGCCTCTGCAAGTAAAACTCCTAGGGAGTCTTTGGGTTTATTTTGTCCTGAACATCACATGTAGCTAGTAATAATAGAAACAGAATATTAATGTTATACAAAACATCTAAATATTGCATATTCAAATAACATTTATTCGCAGATAACTAGCATTAAAATTTTGAACTTTTTTTTTCACAAAGGCTGCCACTATAGGATATAGTGTAGAATGACTAAAATCTTGAAATTACTCCAAACAGAAATGTTACATAATACTTGCTTCCCTGCCATGACTATGTCTTCTCAAAACTCATCATTGTCTTTACAGATTTTTTTTGTCAAGAACACCAGCATTTTAACCTTTGCTGGTTTCAGACATGAATGCTTATATGTGACCTGGCACTAAAAAGGCTCCCTGATGGTGAACTTGTGGGGGGTATGCACAAGAATTTGCGAGCCAATTTACTCAACATTGGAAACTTAACATTGTGTACTAGCACAGTCTAAAGTTGTAAAGTGTCTAGCTAAAAAATTAAATTTGTATATTCAAATTAAAACTAACTTGAACTTAGGTTAATGATTCTAGGAGTTACATGTACATTTGTACTAGCTTTTTTATACTTTGCTAATATGGAAATGAATGCAGCAACATGTGCCCACACGCAGCTAATCACAGAAAGAGATCCAAGTAAAAACTTGCCCTGTATGGAGCTTACTCAGTACAGCATGATTAGGATTGTCTATGTCCATGTCATTTATTGTGATCGAACTTGGCACATTATTCAGTCCCAATCTGTTCAACGCTTTCACTCATACTGTTTGATAGCTAAATTCTGTTGCCAATATGAGGGTCTTCCAGTGAAATATCAGGTAGATAGTCATGTAATTAAGGAGAAGGGGCAATGTCCGGCATTATGCAGTATCTATAAAGTATTTTTTTTAAATTGATGTGCTATACTTTGTAATTATTAACAGTTTACATTGGTTACTTTGCATGTATTCATAGCCTCCTGTAATGCTAAGTTACTGTCTTCAATGATTAACCAGTCTGAGTATAATATATCATTATATTCACTAGAAGGGCACCTGTCAATCAAAAAAATCATCTAAATCACAGCCTTTACAATTTCCTACTCACATCATTTCAAACTGAGATTTCAATTTTAAAATTAATTAATCATTTAGCCCTTGCCGTCTCACCTCAAAAGGGACATCCCAGTTCTCTGCAATATTACATGTACATATTTTGCCAACAATAAAACTCCCTGTCCTTGGAAGTTATATTATATATATATTGACTACCCATTCTAGCTTGAATTACACTGTAATTCATACCACATTGTGTGGAGTAAGAAGAAGCCAACAGGGATTATTGGGAGTATTCCATGTAGTCAAGGAGGTCACATCTTTGAGTTCTGCCTAACCTATTTTTGTCCATTTCACATCTCACTTTCTATGTAGCTCACCACCTCATCTCTTTTTCCACTGCAGGGTAGGTACTCTTTTATATTTGCCACCAGCCCCATTTCTCTGTGCGATTAGAGCTAAAACTTATACAGTGGCACGTTTCTGCTTGGGTCTTTACTTGAAATAACTGCACGCCCCATTTCTCTGCTGAAGCAAAAAAGGAGCCATTGCCTAAGAATACCCTACTAGTTACAGATTTATTACTGACAAATATAGAAAAATAAAAAACACATCAGCTATTACAGTAATCCCTTGCTATATCGCGCTTCGCCTTTCGCGGCTTCACTCCATCGCGGATTTTATATGTAAGCATATTTAAATATATATCGCTGATTTTTCGCTGCTTCGCGGGTTTCTGCGGACAATTGGTCTTTTAATTTCTGGTACATGCTTCCTCAGTTGGTTTGCCCAGTTGATTTCATACAAGGGACGATATTGGCAGATGGCTGAGAAGCTACCCAGCTTACTTTTCTCTTTCTCTTGCGCCGACTTTCTCTGATCCTGACGTAGGGGGATTGAGCAGGGGGGCTGTTCGCACACCTAGACGATACGGACGCTCATCTAAAAATGCTGAAAGATTATCTTCACGTTGCTATCTTTTGTGCAGCTGCTTCCTGAAATGACTTGCTGTACGGTGCTTCGCATACTTAAAAGCTCGAAGGGCACGTATTGATTTGTGCATGAAAAACAAACTCTGTCTCTCTCTATCTCTCTCTCTTTGTCTGCTCCTGACGGAGGGGGTGTGAGCTGCCGCCTTCAACAGCTTTGTGCCGCGGTGCTTCGCATACTTAAGCCAAACAGCCCTATTGATTTGTTTGCTTTTCTCTCTATCTCTGTGACATTATCTGCTCCTGACGCGTAATCCTTTGAAGAGGAAGATATGTTTGCATTCTTTTAATTGTGAGACGGAACTGTCATCTCTGTCTTGTCATGGAGCACAGTTTAAACTTTTGAAAAAGAGACAAATGTTTGTTTGCAGTGTTTGAATAACGTTCCTGTCTCTCTACAACCTCCTGTGTTTCTGCGCAAATCTGTGACCCAAGCATGACAATATAAAAATAACCATATAAACATATGGTTTCTACTTTGCGGATTTTCTTATTTCGCGGGTGGCTCTGGAACGCAACCCCCGCGATGGAGGAGGGATTACTGTATCTTCTTTTTCCTATAACATCACACAATTTCAATCAAATCCACCAAGGCATTTTTAAAACTTTGGGGTATTTAGTTTTTCTATTGGATTTACAGCTAAATATTGATATTTCAAAATGCCCTTTCTTAGCACACCTACTGATTTAGATGTACCATCCTGCCAAGTATCAGCCTTTTAACTAAACAGGAAATAGTGTTTTTATTAAAAAGTGAGTGAATGAGTTGGTGAACTTTGCCTTAGATACAGGTAAAGTGTTTTCTACAATGGCTTTCATATCTTGAATCCTACGGTTAATACTTCCTTGGTACCTTTCATCATCTCTAACTATTGAGAATATTATTTGTAAAAAGCACTTACAATTTTCTTCTACTATTCTAATCTCTAGTGACTGTTGTAAATACAATGTAATACATGTCCTAATATTACTCTTCTATACCTCTATTCTACCCCTTTTGTGTATAGCATTCATATTTGATTATTTCTATTCATTTGGTTACAGTCTTCAAAACCTACAATGTATATAAAACCAGTACGACTACCGTTCTTATACTGTACCACAATAACAAGTTTCAGGAAAATTAAGACCCATGGTAAAATTCTCTCCAATTCTCTCCACAAACTCACCACACCACAAGCACAATTATCTATTGAAGCACATTTAGAATAAAAAAATCCAAGCTTTTAAATGTTTACTACCACTAAAAGAAAAAAAAAGACTAATTATGGAGGACACAGTCCATTTTACAAAAAAAACAACATAGTTATTGATGTTATTATATTATTATATATTATTATAGTTATTGGGATTAATAAAGTATCTATCTATCTATCTATGACCAAAAAGTAATAATTTGGAGTATTGGTAGAGCTTAGAAAAAAACAGAAGCTATTTAAACATTGATAAGAGCAAACAATTTTTCACTTTTCAAAAGTAAACATTTTTACACCTCTCAGTAAACCATTAATTGTGAAATATAAATTGAGTTTTTTTTTGGGCTTACCTCTTTGGCTCTCTGCACTGCATCACTAGGAGGATTCCTGATCTGTGGTGATGATTTTGTATTGATTTTGTCATACAACTAAAGAAAATAAAAAATAAAGATATATAATCATTTACAACTGAATGTATTTAGATTAAATCACCTCAATGAGGAGTGCAAAACATATATACTAGGGCTGACAAAGTTAACACGTGATTTTCAAGGGAATAATACATTATTTTCCTTAGTCACATTTAATACCACACAATTGACAATGATGACACTATAAAACATAGACACTTAGCCTTTACAATAGACTTTGTGTTATATTCTTTTGAGAGCTTTCTAATTTTTACTCCTTACCCAACCATGCTTCTGTTCTTACATAAACAAATTATTTTAAAAGCAATTGATGTGCATAAGAAAATAAAGACATATACAGGTGCTGGTCATAAAATTAGAATATCATGACAAAGTTGATTTATTTCAGTAATTCCATTCAAAAAGTGAAACTTGTATATTAGATTCATTCATTACACACAGACTGATGCATTTCAAATGTTTATTTCTTTTAATGTTGATGATTATAACTGACCACTAATGAAAGTCCCAAATTCAGTATCTCGGAAAATTAGAATATTGTGAAAAGGTTCAATATTGAAGACACCTGGTGCCACACTCTAATCAGCTAATTAACTCAAAACACCTGCAAAAGCCTTTAAATGGTCTCTCAGTCTAGTACTGTAGGCTACACAATCATGGGGAAGACTGCTGACTTGACAGTTGTCCAAAAGACGACCATTGACACCTTGCACAAGGAGGGCAAGACACAAAAGGTCATTGCTAAAGAGGCTGGCTGTTCACAGAGCTCTGTGTCCAAGCACATTAATAGAGAGGCGAAGGGAAGGACAAGATGTGGTAGAAAAAAAGTGTACAAGCAATAGGGATAACCGCACCCTGGAGAGGATTGTGAAACAAAACCCATTCAAAAATGTGGGGGAGATTCACGAAGCGTGGACTGCAGCTGGAGTCAGTGCTTCAAGAACCACCATGCACAGACGTATGCAAGACATGGGTTTCAGCTGTCGCATTCCTTGTGTCAAGCCACTCTTGAACAAGAGACAGCGTCAGAAGTGTCTCGCCTTTGGACTGCTGCTGAGTGGTCCAAAGTTATGTTCTCTGATGAAAGTAAATTTTGCATTTCCTTTGGAAATCAAGGTCCCAGAGTCTGGAGGAAGAGAGGAGAGGCACAGAATCCACGTTGCTTGAGGTCCAGTGTAAAGTTTCCACAGTCAGTGATGGTTTGGGGTGCCATGTCATCTGCTGGTGTTGGTCCATTGTGTTTTCTGAGGTCCAAGGTCAACGCAGCCGTCTACCAGGAAGTTTTAGAGCACTTCATGCTTCTTGCTGCTGATGAACTTTATGGAGATGCAGATTTCATTTTCCAACAGGACCTGGCACCTGCACACAGTGCCAAAGCTACCAGTACCTGGTTTAAGGACCATGGTATCCCTGTTCTTGATTGGCCAGCAAACTTGCCTGACCTTAACCCCATAGAAAATCTGTGGGGTATTGTGAAGAGGAAGATGCAATACGCCAGACCCAACAATTCAGAACAGCTGAAGGCCACTATCAGAACAACATGGGCTCTCATAACACCTGAGCAGTGCCACAGACTGATCGACTCCATGCCACGGTGCATTGCTGCAGTAATCCAGGCCAAAGGAGCCCCAACTAAATATTGAGTGCTGTACATGCTCATACTTTTCATGTTCATACCTTTCAGTTGGCCAACATTTCTAAAAATCCTTTTTTTGCATTGGTCTTAATTGATATTCTAATTTTCCGAGATACTGAATTTGGGACTTTCATTAGTTGTCAGTTATAATCATCAACATTAAAAGAAATAAACATTTGAAATACATCAGTCTGTGTGTAATGAATGAATCTAATATACAAGTTTCACTTTTTGAATGGAATTACTGAAATAAATCAACTTTGTCATGATATTCTAATTTTATGACCAGCACCTGTACTGTACATCCATGCAAAAAAACTCTGTAATCACTTGTTAAAAGTAAAAATTAATAAATCTCACTTTTAGTTCACTAATTAACAATTCAAGACTGAAAGAAAATGGGGATACTTCAAAATAGTTCAATTCCTAGAGTGCTATGCCAAGAAAAAAAGGCTGAAACTTCCTAGACTAGCGAAACATACCATGTGACATTTAATTACAATAAGTGTTAATAGTCTGCTGTAGTTAAGCATTTGCTTTGATTAATATGCCTACTAATATACAAAATCAAGACTACTGTTACTAGTAACCGAGATTCAAGATCATACTTCACTTCATCATGATGGGTTTACAGTATATTAGTGGGTGTCCACACTAGAAATTACAATATTTTAGAGGTCCCTGAGTTTTTGAATCCTTGATATAAGTTTTTCATTCCATCAACAATGGCTGAGAAATACATTTATGACAGTTACTTTGCACCCAGATAGATCAAAGTACAAAATTGTTGATACGTGTGAACTTAGTGTGAGCAAATTTCAATTTCACAGAAGTATAACTTTCTTCTTTTATTACTAAAGAGCAAAACACGCATGGTGGTGCTGTTAAAAACTCTAACATTAGGGAGCAAAAATCTGTGGACTGCAATGAATGTTCAACTCAACATTTGTCCATTAATGTAACAAAATCTAAAGCATTAACTATCGCTATTTATTGCAAAAATAGATTGCATCAGACTGCCAGCTTTACAGTAGTCATATTCAAAGCAGACTACACAACACTGCTGAAGTGCCTTGGTTAAACATGCGATTAATCAAGATTAATTGAGTTCTGACATTTTGTATTTAATTGTGATCGAGTAGTAGCATTTTGCATTTAATCATGATTAAAAATTTTAACTGACAGCCATTATATACACATAAATTATGCTGATTGACCTGGATCAAATACAGAAAATAGGACTGTTTCCTGGATAATTTAAGAAATGTGAATTTTACCTTCAGCCTCGAAATGATTTTCACATGTACTGCATCCACTAATTACATCCTTGTAGATAATTTTACAATTAATTTATTTTTAAAGTCCGCTTAAATATTTAAATAAGTAATATCAGAAATAATATCAAACATAAATTGTGTTGCACTGCAGTTTTGTTAGATGGTGGGAAGCAGTACATGACAACAAGAAGAAAGCAAATTCTACTAAACATATGTGTCTAGATAAAAAAAACAGTTCCTCAACTCACCAATAAATACCACAATAAAGCTACTATTTGCCTAATCTAATGTATAATTAAAAGTTCTATTATAACAATGTCACATGTCAGTCATATGACTGCTTGAACACAGAGGTAAAAGTCACTACTTCTAAGAACTATAGTTGTCCCATTATAGGTAGAGTAGGTAAAGAAAAAGACTGAAGAGCTCAAAAGGACTGCAGAAGCATTATAAGTTTCAGTGTGCAGGTGAGTTCAATAGTGAGGAATAAATGGCAATGCAAAAAAGAATAAAAGCAACAATGTTCTTAGAAAACTCATAGGTGTTTATTAACTTGAAGTGTCCATATAGCATTTCTTTTCATCTTCACTGTTAACAGAAATAAATGCATTCTATAAGCAAATACAATCTTATATCACTGCATGAAGGAATTAAATATTATAACAAATATAGCACCATATTTTCTTCATCTAAAAACAGTTTGATGATTGAACTTCAGGATTCAGGCGGCACGGTGGCGCAGTGGGTAGCGCTTCTGCCTCGCAGTTGGGAGACCTGGGTTCGCTTCCCGGGTCCTTTGCATGTTGTCTGCGTTGGTTTCCTCCGGGTGTTCCGGTTTCCTCCCACAGTCCAAAGACATGCAGGTTAGGTGGTTTGGCGATTCTAAATTGGCCCTAGTGTGTGCTTTGTGTGTGGGTGTGTTTGTGTGTGTCCTGTGGTGGGTTGGCACCCTGCCCAGGATTGGTTCCTGCCTTGTGCTGGGATTGGCTTCAGCAGACCCCCGTGTCCCTGAGTTCGGATTCAGCGGGTTGGAAAATGGACGGACTTCAGGATTCTTGTACATCAAAAACCATTTACTGCATCTTCCAATGTGAATATACTAGCACCATTCGTTTTGCACCCTCCCGTGTCAAAAGGTTTCTTTTTCATGCAACCGCCATGTCAATCTTAACCAATATATAACAACTAATGAATACAAAAAGAGAAACATAAATTCACATAATAATAACTGACATTATGTATGATTTTTAACTTCAATGTCTAAATGTTTAGAGCACAGATAAAATAAAACATTAGGTGCAATAAAAAAAGTTATTAAAAGAATAATCTACCAAATGTAGAAAAAGTAGATTATGTAGTGATGGCTGTGAAAAAAATATTTAATCTCATGTTTCCATGAAGAAGAGAGATAAAAAAAAAAAAACTTTATGATATAATAAAAAGCCAATCGTGTCTAATACTATACAATGGCTAGAGATACAAAAAACATCCATGGGAAAAAAAATACTACTCATGTTGCATAACTCACATATCAGTTATCCAGCCATTTACTCATAACATGTAAAACACATGCTTTTTTTGCTAAAACATCGTTAAATAGATACTTTAAAAAAATTGGTACACTCATAAACAGGAAATGAATCATTTGCCATTGTCCAGTATTGGACCCCATTAATCTGTATAATAAAGATTTTTTGTTTTTTTTAAACCTCTGTTCTTCATGATAGAATGAGATTTAGTTTTTTCACAGCTCCCCTATTGGACTGCTGCTGGTCCAGGATTGCTCCCTGCTGTACATTGGAAATTGGAAGAAAATGTTTCAGCTTCTCATGTCCCTAAGCTTGGTATAAGTAACATAATATTAATAATAATAATAATAATAATTCATTACATTTATATACATATTACTATCTGAAACCTGCTTAGTATGATTCAGGATTGGAGTGGTGCCTATTCTATCAGTAATAAATGCAAGGCATAAACCAGGTCTGAATATGACACTACTGTGCCAGTGTAACCCCTTTGGAGTAAGCGGAATCAGATGGAAACAAAAACTAATCCATTCACTGTTTAACCCACTTTATGCAGTTTTGGGGTTACAGCCTATCCTAAAAAGTGCAAGAACCAATCTCTCTGATGAGACATACTCACACATTGAGCAATTTAACATTGATAATTAACCTAATACTCATGTTATTATGATAATTAAGGAAAAAGATGCACCCTGAAAAAAAATAAGACACGCAAATAGAACATAATATACCAGAAAACAAGTGTCCAGAAAGGAATGTACCCTGTCATTTAAAACATATAACTGGTTTAAATTTCAAAAAGCCATTCCCTAATTTCACAGATAGTTATCAACTGTAAATATGTTATTTACAGAAGAATAATATGAAAGAAAATGCTGTAAAAAATTGAGTATTTGAAAAGTGAATCAGACCTTTTATGTTTGTTTCCTATACACAGAACACTAACTCCATATGCCTTAGGAATATTTCCAAAAAAAAAAAAAAATTTTTGTATTTTAAATGAAGGGCTATAGATAACTGGACATTTAAACCAATTTTAGGAATTTAGTTACTGTAGTTTTTACAGATACTTTAATATTCCAGTAAGAAATGTGCTTAAGCAGCAAAGTCAGTGATTAACAGAAAGAATATTTACTTAATCTGACTAAAACTGAAGTATACAAATTAAAGTGATACTTTAGACTTCAGGCTAAATGTTTGTAGATTAAAGGTTTTTTAAATGTTACATCACTAATAAGACAGCTCACTTTTTTATTCTTCTAAAAGGAAGAGTTTATGCCCACAATTTCCAAGCAGTTTTTTTTTTACATGAATCAAAACATAGTTGTAACAGCAAAAGAACTATGTCAATAGGAATTCTTGTGCTAGTAAATGAATGAACTTGGTCAGCACAGTAATAAAAAATAGTTGCTGAAATATCTACATGCCAAGTTAACCACTTAAACAGTGACCTTGACAATGCCCAAAAGACCCTCTACTATAAAAAGGAAAACAGAAAAGAAAATTATGAAACACCAAGTAACAGTAGTATTGTGTGCTATAATCTAAAGAGACCACAGATGACTACAGGAAGAGTGCTTTAATTAAGTGCCCATGAACAGTTATAAAACAATAGCAAAACATTTTGAAATCCATCAGCCTGTTGTAAAATTGTCTATAAATGAAAGAACTTTAAGACTACAGTGATCCTATCTATATATTGACATCATTTAAAATGATCCTATATAAAGGAAAGAAGTTAGAGGTGGGTTCCATTCAGGGGGTGTTAATGCTTATTTTTAATATGTCAATCTCATCCTGAATATATCAATGCATTATTTTTCTTAGTTCAGATGAATTTTTTAAATCAAGACCCTAATATTGACTCTACATACTAGACAGCTAATACACCATAATAACTTTTACAACCAAAAAATATCAAATACTTACTTAAAATAGATGTGTGATACTTATTAGTAACTATGGATTATATTTGGTTAGTAGTATCTGCTAACACATACGTTACAACTGATAAAAGATTCACATACAGTAATTACGCAGGCAGAAATCACAAAGTTTCTGTTTAATTACATTGAATGTGAAATTTAGACACATGATTTTTAGATTAAATTACTAAATAATGGGGGAGACAAACAAATGTTTATTGAAAAAGTAAATTAAAAATTTAAATGGCTATATATTGCTTTTATTCCCATCTCTAAAAATAACTCAGTGAAAAAAGTACTTTAAATTTGTTAGACAATTGGAATAATTAATAAACTGATAATCACTACTCAGTTCTTTTTTGTTCTACATTAACTTTGCCTAATAGTCATAGAATCCTGCTGTGCTTTATAAAAAAAAAAAAAAAAAAAAAGGTAAAATGAAGCAAGGCTGTTGATTTTCTCCTGATGATTGCCATACATTTATTTCAGTCTGTTTTTAGACACCACGAAAAGCATTTTAAAATTATCATTTTATTCACTTAAAATACCGAACTGGTTTTTATTTATCAGTTTCCCATCTTAAAATTTATTCTGTAATCAGACTCAAACCTTAAAATGTTTCTAAAATGCTCTTAATTTTCTAGTAAAATCAAACCTGTAATAATGAGTTCTTATTTCAATCAAAATATATATATATATATATATAAGACTTTTTAAGAATATGTAAAAACATTTTCTTTTAAAATTGAGTTAACACTGACTCACCGGTGAAGTTTACATCTATGAAACCACAGGCAAACACCATTACTTCCCTAAAATACAACAGTACTGCATCTCTCTATGCCAGGACATACAGGTTTAAAGCAGTTCTGTCGGAAGGCTGCTTGGCAATATCTTAATGTGTGGAATGACTCTCAAAAGCACAGAGTCACAAAGAGTATGAAAAGGACTGAGCCACACAAAAGAAGAATTGTTCCACTTCTTTAGTGTGAAATTTAACTTGTAAAAGAAATGACATCTGTATTCAGAGTCCTCCCCATTGAAACTGTCCCACAACTAGGGCCTACCACGTTTCTATGTGGACAGAGGCGGGCTCAGTATGAGTACTTTTTCAATTCAGTCAAATGGCTGGCAACGTTAGCAGAGCCCTACCTCCCATTTCAAATTCAACAGTTTGAATTCTTGACTGCAGTCTTAAAAATTGAACTGTACATTGAATGTGCACCAAGATCAACATGCCTCCCCAACCAGGACTAGTTCAAACTTAAGACCAGTACAGCAAGTTTTTTTTTTTTTTATTTATCTTTTTATTTTTGGTAAATTCATATTTAGGTGAGGTAGGTAAAGTTTACTAATTTGCAGTCTTTATACAACAAACCGCATATGGAGTAAATATATTATAAAAATAACATTTAATGGAAAAGGCAATCGATGTTATTATATTGTTGCCTGATAAGAAAAACAATCATTAATATACTTAAGCTACTAAAAATGCTGCCTATAAATATATAAAATGTCTCTTTCTCTAACTGTGGTGCACTTGTCACACATACTGTATGTGCATAGAAACACAAAATCATCATTTGTATGGAGTAATAAGCCTCAAATATTTGTGTTAACGGACTTGCATTGTAACACTCAAACACATGCATCAAGTCGTGTTCAAGGATGTCTAAAATGTGTATAGAATATAGCATATACATTTGTGATGCACCTGGGTTATTTCACCGGTTTAGTATTTGCCCTAGATTCACATAGCTATTTAATTTTTATTTATTTTTAAGGGTCCAGAACTGAAGACTAATATCAGGCCAAAAACACACCAATAATTGTTCTCCCCAACAGAGTAAAAAACACAGTAACACTATAAATGATTAGAAGATATGTATTGAAGAATATGAAACACCAATATTACATCCAACAAAAATAAGTAATTAAAAGTTGAAATTTGACTGTGTAAAAATGCTTTTTCTATATGTATATATGTTGCAATTAAGTGTTCATTGGAGTATTAACAGCCATAATAAACAAAAACAGTAATCAGCAGATTTTTTTATAAAACTGAAAAACAAGTCATAAGAGACAACAATGACAACTGTAAAAATAACACCTGCAATTCCACACTTCACTCTATCCTACCCACAAAATTTTCCCCATTGAGATAAAATTTAGAAAGAAAGGAGAAAGCAACACCGATCACAGGTCATCTAGCCCAGCAGAAATTACACTACAGCACATCATTCTGTAATGTATGAATTAGATGACCCACTGATCACTGCCACTGAGTGCTCTGGAGTTAAGACTAAAACATGAAACTTGCTAAGAAAGGAAATAAAGACATTAGATTTTCAGCAAGAAGTTACTGTACATAGACAAAACAACCTCTGCTGGAATTTGTAGAAGAAAAATTATGTTAAAGTAAAACATACAGGTGCTGGTCATAAAATTAGAATATCATGACAAAGTTGATTTATTTCAGTAATTCCATTCAAAAAGTGAAACTTGTATATTAGATTCATTCATTACACACAGACTGATGCATTTCAAATGTTTATTTCTTTTAATGTTGATGATTATAACTGACCACTAATGAAAGTCCCAAATTCAGTATCTCAGAAAATTAGAATATTGTGAAAAGGTTCAATATTGAAGACACCTGGTGCCACACTCTAATCAGCTAATTAACTCAAAACACCTGCCAAAGCCTTTAAATGGTCTCTCAGTCTAGTTCTGTAGGCTACACAATCATGGGGAAGTCTGTTGACTTGACATTTGTCCAAAAGACGACCATTGACACCTTGCACAAGGAGGGCAAGACACAAAAGGTCATTGCTAAAGAGGCTGGCTGTTCACAGAGCTCTGTGTCCAAGCACATTAATAGAGAGGCGAAGGGAAGGACAAGATGTGGTAGAAAAAAAGTGTACAAGCAATAGGGATAACCGCACCCTGGAGAGGATTGTGAAACAAAACCCATTCAAAAATGTGGGGGAGATTCACAAAGCGTGGACTGCAGCTGGAGTCAGTGCTTCAAGAACCACCACGCACAGACGTATGCAAGACATGGGTTTCAGCTGTCGCATTCCTTGTGTCAAGCCACTCTTGAACAAGAGACAGCGTCAGAAGTGTCTCGCCTTTGGACTGCTGCTGAGTGGTCCAAAGGTATGTTCTCTGATGAAAGTAAATTTTACATTTCCTTTGGAAATCAAGGTCCCAGAGTCTGGAGGAAGAGAGGAGAGGCACAGAATCCACATTGCTTGAGGTCCAGTGTAAAGTTTCCACAGTCAGTGATCGTTTGGGGTGCCATGTCATCTGCTGGTGTTGGTCCATTGTGTTTTCTGAGGTCCAAGGTCAACGCAGCCGTCTACCAGGAAGTTTTAGAGCACTTCATGCTTCTTGCTGCTGACGAACTTTATGGAGATGCAGATTTCATTTTCCAACAGGACCTGGCACCTGCACACAGTGCCAAAGCTACCAGTTCCTGGTTTAAGGACCATGGTATCCCTGTTCTTGATTGGCCAGCAAACTTGCCTGACCTTAACCCCATAGAAAATCTGTGGGGTATTGTGAAGAGGAAGATGCAATACGCCAGACCCAACAATTCAGAACAGCTGAAGGCCACTATCAGAACAACATGGGCTCTCATAACACCTGAGCAGTGCCACAGACTGATCGACTCCATGCCACGCCGCATTGCTGCAGTAATCCAGGCCAAAGGAGCCCCAACTAAATATTGAGTGTTGTACATGCTCATACTTTTCATGTTGATACCTTCCAGTTGGCCAACATTTCTAAAAATCCTTTTTTTGCATTGGTCTTAATTGATATTCTAATTTTCCGAGATACTGAATTTGGGACTTTCATTAGTTGTCAGTTATAATCATCAACATTAAAAGAAATAAACATTTGAAATAAATCAGTCTGTGTGTAATGAATGAATCTAATATACAAGTTTCACTTTTTGAATGGAATTACTGAAATAAATCAACTTTGTCATGATATTCTAATTTTATGTCCAGCACCTGTAGTTGAGAAAAAATCAGCAATAGACATACACAAATCTGAGATGCGGGGTACTACCAAAATGTATGCCAAAAATACATAGGATGAGCAGACTCATGGCAAAATGCTATCAGATTCTATGACCAATGCAAAATAATGATGGAAATGGACTACTTTGTGTGTTAGTAAACCATATTTCTGGTTTAATTAACAAGCTGAAATGTGGCAGGATGGTACATCTAATTGAGTAGGTATATACTAAGAAAGGACATTTTAATATATGAATATTTAGGGGTCAACACTCCCAACAAGAGTAAAACTAAATATCTCAAAATCTCAAAAATACCTTGACAGATTTGCTTGATATTTGGTGACATTATAGAACAAAGAAAATTAGCCGACACTTTTTTATTCCTTAATAATTTGTTTTTATTTATCAACATTATGTTAACTTACATGCTCTATGTGGTACTGACAGGAAGTTTGTATGGAAATAAAGGAAACAGCAGAAGCGATCAACAGCAGTATTAGCCAAAAGAGGGACAGATAACTGAAGAAAAGGCGGTTTCCTGGATCCCAACGTACGAGGGGGGACCCAAAAATAACCGGAAATATTTTTAAAACGTGTTTAATTTAATTTTCTGTACAAACTACAATTAGTCTCCTTCAAAGTACTCTCCATTGGCGGAAATACACTTATCCAACGGTTTGTTCCATTGTTCGAAACATTTTTTAAATTCGTCTGAAGTAATGCCCATTAATGCTCTGGTCGTTTCTTGTTTTACCTCTTCAACGTCAGCAAAACGCCTTCCTTTCAAGTCTTTTTTCATCCAAGGGAACAAAAAGAAATCACACGGAGCTAAATCCGGTGAGTAGGGTGGGTGGTTCAGGGTTGTCATACCGTTTCTTGCCAAAAATTGGCAAATGCTGAGAGCAGTGTGAGATGGAGCGTTGTCATGATGAAAGAACCAATCGCCCGACTCCCACAAATCAGGGCGTTTCCTTCTCACACTGTTGCGCAACCTACTTTTACAAAAAAAATCACTGAACACAAGCACAACCTTCCAGACTGATGTATGTATCACAGACTACTTGACTGAGATATGCAAGAATTAGTATACAGACTCTTCAATACATAAAAATAAACATGTATTTTAATACTTAAATAAATAAGTGCTTCTACATTAAAAACATTTTAATTTTTATCTTTTTACCAGGCACACCAATTGTGTAATTATTGTGTAATTATTAACTACTAAGAATTGTAACAAAATAATAGTTGAAGTATTTGTACTGTGTGCGTACCACTGCCGCAGAGTATATAAGCAGCAGCACAGCGCCAGGGGCTTCATTATAAATGTGACAATTGTCTGTCTAGCCAACACGTTTACGCGTTTGATATTACTTTCAGTTCTATCTTCTAATTAGTAAAACTGTACTTTTCAGTAGAATTTTTTCCTTTTTAAACACTTATCAAATAGATATCCTTATCATAAATACAGTAGATATCGCAAATAGATATCCCTATTCGTTTATTCTACTCGATACCCTCATAAATATAATATTTTTTAGCATTTCAACCTCCTTCCTCTCAGATCACATACACTTTTAAAAAATATCTTATTACAGTTCCTATTTTGTCTCACAAATATTATTTATTTCACTATAACAAAATGACTGATGAAATTTTGAATGTTAATGGAGAAATGATACGTAATGTTGTTGTTCCCATTACAGGAGACAAGGCTTGCTTATTTATGGACAGAATTTTCAATTATGTCTCATGATAGTAATGGTGACAACTACTCCACATCAAATTAATTTAATGCCGATATGTTGTAGCCTTCGACTCTTGGTGGTCTACGTCAGGGGTCCCCAACCCCCGGTCCGCGGCCCACTACCGGTCCGCAGCCGTCTGACAGCCGGGCCGCGAGAGAACTGCCGGCAACGGCGACTCACTCAGACTTTTCAGAACGCTTGGCGGGCGGGGCTTTGCAGCGGTGCAGAGAGAGGAGAGAGACCGAGGTGAGAGACTATTACAACAAAGTATTTTTATGGTCCCGACAGTTTCCCCATATGACATGAGTCTATAGAAATCACGTTACTACGAAGTACATTCAACAGATGCTTTCATTACAACGAAGTGACCTTGAAATGCTTGAACGAATCATCCACAGAGCAGTTAGATCTGTAGTTGCAGCTCAGTTGTGCACGTTTGCACAACGATCCCCAAACAGAAACATTGTAAAAAAATCTTTCTTCGAAACTTTCCTCGTACTGTTTTTTTTTTTTTTTTTGCTGTTTTTGTTGTCTGTGGTTTTCATTGATTCCTTTTGCTTATTGCTTGTCAACATTTGAAAAACAACCATTGGAATTTAACTCATTGTCACCCTCCTATAGAAACGGCAGACATGAAAAAAAGATTGCAGTGTTAATGTTTGTGATGTGCAATCTGTTGGATTGGCAAATGTAAAGCATATGTCTTTGTTATATGCAAAAAAAGAAGAAAAATCTCAGATTGTAAACGTATGCGAACTGCTTAATAACTTTAATAATAATAGAAATGTTATGTAAATTGTGTATAAAACTGCCGACCCCCCCCCCCCCCCCCCCCCCCAACCAACCAACCAACCCCGAGCCCGACCGGTGCGTGGAAAAATTTGCTTCTAATAAAGTGGCCCTTGCAGTCAAAAAGGTTGGGGACCACTGGTCTAAGTGAGTTAGAAGATGCAGGGCGACTATTTCATTTTTCCTTTCAGGTTTATCATAATGGCATTCTTTATGTAAAATCAGGTGTTGAATTTTGTCCTGTGAGACGATTGCGCACAACCTCTCAAGAGGTCATTTTGATGCCTATCTTTCACATAATTCAATTAGATCTGAAATAACAACTTTACATGTATCTAAAGTGAATTCTGTTATTGTTGCCAAAAAGATAACTAAGCGATGTTTAGAGATACCCACATCTCAACGTTGCGGTCATTTTGATGCCTATCTTTCACATAATTCAATTAGATCTGAAATAACAACTTCACATGTATCTAAAGTGAATTCTGTTATTGTTGCCAAAAAGATAACTAAGCGATGTTTAGAGATACCCACATCTCAACGTTGCCCTTTGTCTCCATTGTCTTTCTCTTTTTCTATAAATCAGAATTCTGATCACGCTTTGTCTATATCGCAACCATCTTTAGTAACTCAGAAGTGAAAGAAGAAACACAGAGATAGATACACAAATGCAACAAGAAAGAACCAACTTAAAAAGGCCCAGAGAAAACACAGTAATCCCTCCTCCATCGCGGGGGTTGCGTTCCAGAACCCCCCGTGAAAGGTGAAAATCCGCGAAGTAGAAACCATATGTTCATATGGTTCTTTTTATATATTTTAAGCCCTTATAAACTCTCCCACACTATTATAAATATTTCCCGCACAATTATACAGCATAAACCCTTTGTATTCTCTTAGATATTAGGTAAGATTCATTGAAATTATGTATGTAAACACAGTTTATATACAGTAAAACCTAAATATTATTTTAAAGATATCGAGCGTCTCCTATATCACATATGTTACAGCCATTACGACAGACAGGCCACCAGCAATAAATACGTACAATGCAAGAAAAATTGTATACAGTACAATGTGTGTACAGTGACACTAAACTATGTACATGTAATAAGTACTATACGTAGATAATTAATTATGGTTACTCACCAACAATGACACAACGACTTGTCCAATAACGATGAGTTTAATTTTACTACACAACAAAGGATAGCGTTACAGCTCTTCTAAAGGAGCCTCTTCAGGCGATTGTGTAGCATCGCCGTTGTTCTTCTTCTGGCAGTCTTCAATCCAAATCCCTAAAGCAGATTCCATCCAGACTACTGCCTTATCACGTCCACTTGCAACTCGTTTTGCACCCTGGTTAAAGTACACTGCGGCTGTAGATCTTATATGCTTTTCCTCCTTTTTAAATAAAAAGAATTGTGGACTCATGCCGTAATGGTGTCCTGCAGGGGTGTAGCTGTTCCCTTCCTTCAACATATCCAAAACTTTTACCTTTTCTGCAATCATTTACATCTTCTGTTGGCGCTTGGACACGGACCCTGAAGCAGTAGCACGTTAATGCTGAATGAGTGAGATGAGACTTCCTGGTTAATGCAGCACTCAGTCGCTGAGCCAATCAGCACACAGGAACTTTAACTGTGTGCTCTGATTAGGTAGCTTCTCAGTCATCCGCCAATAGCGTCCCTTGTATGAAATCAACTGGGCAGACCAACTGAGGAAGCATGTACCAGAAGTAAAAAGACCCATTGTCCGCAGAAACCTGCGAAGCAGCGAAAAATCCGCGTTATATATTTAGATATGCTTACATAGAAATTCTGCGATAGAGTGAAGCCGCGAAAGTTGAAGCGCGATGTAGTGAGGGATTACTGTATGTACAAAATAACTCTATACCGAAACGTACAGCTGTGTCTAAAAAACAAAAAATTAATCCTGAATCACATAGGCAATTGGTTGCTAATTATTAGCAGGTACATCCAGATAAACACTGACAGGCCGTGATCAAGTACCTGCACATACATCTTGAGCAGCACACAGCAACTCAGTGTCGGTATAAGCCAAGGTTATTATAGTAAACTAAATCAAAACTGAAACTATTATTAAAAAACATTTTCTTAAACTGAAATAAAATAATTAACAAAACCGAAATGAAAAACTAAAACTAAATGAAACTATTAAAGTAGCTGAAATAAAATAATAATTTACTAAAATATTTTTAGTTTTCATTTTTGAATGAATATTCTTGCCATTAGTTTTTAACCCTTTTAAGTTTTTTAACTCTCAAACAGAAAGTCATCCACCACGAGCCGTCCCCGCACATATTCATCCAGTGAATGGTGGCTGGTGAAGGAGGGCGACTGTTCACACAGCATTTGTGGAGACAGAGCAAGCTGAGAGCGGGTGCGTAAAGCGTATGAAATAGCAATTTGCGTGCCGCCTTTCTTTGTGCTTGTTTTATATCAATATGTAATTCAAATGGCTGAAATCAGAATGTGCTGGTCAACAAAAACTTTACCGTATGGACAGAAAAATCATGAGTGAGTGACGTTTCAGTTAATTTCTCAGGTGACTGCTATTTGTTGACAGCAATTCACCTGCCATTTCGCACAGGAGAAATCGTTTTTACTTTCTCATATACGAAGCATTGAGAAAGTATAGTAATCATGAAAAAATTTGACCTCGATATTTTGATGAATCTTGACGTTATAGACCTCCCACAGTCCAAAAATAGTGTTTTTTGGAATTGTGTGTGTGTGTGTGTGTCTGTGTGTGTGTATAAACACGATAGCTCAAAAACGCAACTAGATAGATGGATGAAATTCTGCATGTGGTTGTTACACCACAATTGTAGATCTGCATTAACTTTTGGGTCAAATCCATCCCGGAAGTGGTACAGTAATCCCTCCTCCATCGCGGGGGTTGCGTTCCAGAGCCACCCGCGAAATAAGAAAATCCGCGAAGTAGAAACCATATGTTTATATGGTTATTTTTATATTGTCATGCTTGGGTCACAGATTTGCGCAGAAACACAGGAGGTTGTAGAGAGACAGGAACGTTATTCAAACACTGCAAACAAACATTTGTCTCTTTTTCAAAAGTTTAAACTGTGCTCCATGACAAGACAGAGATGACAGTTCTGTCTCACAATTAAAAAAATGCAAACATATCTTCCTCTTCAAAGGAGTGCGTGTCAGGAGCACAGGCTGTCAGAAACAGAGAGCAAAGCAAACAAATCAATAGGGCTGTTTGGCTTAAGTATGCGAAGCACCACGGCACAAAGCTGTTGAAGGCGGCAGCTCACACCCCCTCCGTCAGGAGCAGGGAGAGAGAGAGAGAGAGAGAGAGACAGATAAAAACAAAGAGTGAAAAATCAATACGTGCCCTTTGAGCTTTTAAGTATGTGAAGCACCGTGCAGCATGTCGCTTCACTAAGCAGCTGCACACAGAAGGTAGCAACGTGAAGATATTCTTTCAGCATTTTTAGACAAGCGTCCGTATCGTCTAGGTGTGCGAACAGCCCCCCTGCTCACACCCCCTACGTCAGGATCAGAGAAAGTCAGCGCAAGAGACACAGAGAAAAGTAAGTTGGGTAGCTTCTCAGCCATCTGCCAATAGCGTCCCTTGTATGAAATCAACTGGGCAAACCAACTGAGGAAGCATGTACCAGAAATGAAAAGACCCATTGTCCTCAGAAATCCGCGAACCAGCAAAAAATCTGCGATATATATTTAATTATGCTTACATATAAAATCCGCGATAAGAGTGAAGCCGCGAAAGGCGAAGCGCGATATAGCGAGGGATCACTGTACTTTACCTGAACACATATGATTTTTTTTTATTTTTATTTATGCAGCTTTAGAGTCTGACTAGCAAAATACTTGCGCTTCGCAGCGGAGAAGTAGTGTGTTAAAGAGGTTATGTAAACATATATATACATATACATATATATACATATCCACATATACATATATATATATATATATATATACATATACAAATTTTCACATCTACATATATATATATATACATATGTACATATATATATACATATAAATATATACATATCTACATATGTATACACATATATATACATATGCACATATATATATATATATATATATATATATATATATATATATATATATATATATATATATATATATATAAATATAGACATACATATATACATACATACATACATTCACATATATACATATATATATCTATATATATATATATATATATAAATATATATATATATATATATATATATATTAATAAAAGGCAAAGCCCTCACTGACTCACTCACTGACTGACTGACTCATCACTAATTCTCCAACTTCCCGTGTAGGTAGAAGGCTGAAATTTGGCAGGCTCATTCCTTACAGCTTACTTACAAAAGTTAGGCAGCTTTTATTTCGAAATTCTACGCGTAATGGTCATAACTGGAACCTGTTTGACTGACTCACTCATCACTAATTCTCCAACTTCCCGTGTAGGTAGAAGGCTGAAATTTGGCAGGCTCATTCCTTACAGCTTACTTACAAAAGTTAGGCAGGTTTCATTTCAAAATTCTACGTGTAATGGTCATAACTGGAACCTGTTTTTTGTCCATATACTCTAATGGAGGAGGCGGAGTCACGTATCGCGTCATCACGTATTACGCCTCCTACGTAATCACGTGAACTGAAAACAAGGAAGAGATTTACAGCACAAGTCAAACGCGGGAACGAAGGTAAATGACGTTAATTGTTGACTGTCTTTTAATACTGTGTACTTGTTGAGTGTCTTTTAATACTGTGTAAGCATACATATTAACACATGTGCAATTAAACGTGTGCATTTACGGGGTGATTTCTCAGGCTTAAAAGCTCGCCTTTTATTAAAAAGGTAAATGCAAACTCTTTTCATTCTGAAGGGCACAAACCACGTTAGATTTCAGCCGTTAAACGCGCAAAAATGTCAGTGCACCAGATAAATAAGCGCAACATATTATCAGTTGTATTGTATGCTTACAATACATATAGAAATGTGTTAATCGTTAACTAATATTATGGGATGGTGTTTTTCGACTTGCGCCTTGATTTAAACGATTGCATGTCTTGGTGGGTTTGCGTAGCTTATTGTCAATATCTTTACACCTCTTTTTAAGACTTAATTTAAAAAGGCTTTCTTTTCTTCTTAATTAAAATTTAAAAGCAATACTTCACCGCTGCGAAGCCCCTCTAGCGCTGACGTCCGACGTTCGATTACCGTAAGCGAGTGCAGTGAGTGTGTACGCCTGATGAGCCAAGAATAAGGGGGAAACAGGTGTCGCGTACTCTTTGCATTATTTGACAGTAAACTATTTTCATCCATTCTATGATCTGCTTCTCACAACTGAAGGCACCGTGGCTGATGTTACCTGACTTGCTGGCCAACCATAAGCGTTACCTGGTAGGTAACCACCCACTCACTTCACTCCAATACGGGAATCGAACCTCGGACGTCAGCGCTAGAGGCGAAGCCCCTAAAATTGCGCCACGGCGTGTGGTTCGTTTATTTGACAGCATGTAGATCGGGGTAATTACATTCACGGCATTCGTAGTCTGATTCACAATCTGATTGTATGGGTGGTTACCTACCAGGTAACGCTTATGGTTAGCCAGCAAGTCAGCTCGAAGTGATCACTCGAGTGAACGCAGCTTCACAAAAAAACAGATCCTTAACAAACTGTTATTGGTGTATTTTCCCTCAATTTTAAAAGGTTTTCTTTTCTTCTTAATAGAAGTTTAAAAGCAGTACTTCGCCGGTGCGAAGCGCGGGGATTTGAGCGACTGACGCATACAGACATATTCATGAGTGCAGGTACTTCGGAAAGAAAGCACCGTGTAAACCTAAACTTTAAATTAAGTTCATAGACCTACAAAAGGTTGCCATTGATTTGAGGCAAGATTGCTTTTCTCATGTACAACTATACGTTGCATTCTTAACAGTAAGCTTGCACAGCTTGGTCATATTACAACCTGAGTGCTGAACTGACAACGTCATATACAAACAGAACTATAACAATCGTAATAAATAAACAAAAAAAAAAGCGAAGAACCCTTGGATTTAATAAAAAGGCTCTTTCCTTGGCGAAGCAAGGAAAAAGGAAGACCTTATATGGCGTTCGTTTATAAAACAGCGGAAAAGCTGTGTTAGATAGATAGATAGATACTTTATTAATCCCAATGGGAAATTCACATTCTTCAGCAGCAGCATACTGATACAATAAATAATATTAAATTAAAGAATGATAATAATACAGGTGAAAAAAAAAAAAAAAAAAACCAGACAATAACTATGTTAAGGCTGCTTCACAAAAAAACAGATCCTTAACAAATTGCTATTGGGATATTTTCCCTCAATTTAAAAAGCTTTTCTTCTTCATAAAAATTTAAAAGCAGTACTTCGCGGGGATTTATATATATATATATATATAGAGAGAGAGATATAGATATATATAGATATATATATATATATATATATATATATATGTATGTATGTCTATATATATATATATATATATGTAACCTTATAAGTACTGCCTTACTTCTCTTTAAGAAAGGAAGATGTAATGATACTTGATTTAAACGATTCCATGTCTTGGTGGGTTTGCGTAGCTTATTGTCAATATCTTTACACCTGTTTTTAAGACTTATTGACTGAAACGGGCTTTCACGAAAAAAGTTAGGGCTTTGCTACAGGATACACCCTCCACAAGTTAAGCAAATAAAAATAAAAGTGTATATTTCTGTTTTATTTAAACCTTTTAAGTTTGTATGCATAGCCCCATTTGGCTGTTTTAGTTTTTTTTTTTTCTTTCTTCAGTAATATTTAATCTCCTTAAAGAAAAACAACATATGCATTTTACTTTTTTTGTATCTCTTTAGTAATATTTTAGTGTAAAAGGATAACCAGTATTTAAACCTTTTATGTTACTTTATAAAGTTATTTTACACAATGTTGAGAAATTAATAAGAAAGCTACATAATTTGGCAGCTGCTGCTTTAATTTTCAATGAAATGAAAAAAGCTCTCCAAGAGAAAACCTCAATGAAGAAGAAACAGTTTGCAAATATATATATATATATATGTGTATATATATATATATATATATATATATATATATATATATATATATATATATATATATATATATATATATATATATATATATATATATGTGTGTGTGTGTGTGTATATATATATATATATATATTATATATATATATATGTGTATATATATATTATATATATATATGTGTATATGTATGTGTATATATATATGACAGCAACACTCATAACAATGACAACACAATTACATTGACAATCATGTTACGTTATTTTTAAAATGTTTCCTTTACTTTTTCATAACCTCTTTAACACACTACTTCTCCGCTGCAAAGCGCGGGTATTTTGCTATATATATATATATATATATATATATATATATATATATATATATATATATATATATATATATCTATATATATATATCAAAATACCCACGCTTCGCAGCGGAGAAGTAGTGTGTTAAAGAGGTTATGTAAACATATATATACATATATACATATATCTACATATACATATCAACATATATATACATATATATATATATACACATATCAACATATATATACACATACATATACACATATACATAAACACACACATATACATCCATCCATCCATCCTCTTCATATATACATATATACATACATACATAGTGCGTTGTAACACGGGCTGTGATTGTTACATGGGAGGGAGACGACAAATCACAGCTTCCCGCTTTCTAATCGGGCCTGTGATTGGTGCTTTGACTGATGCCTAGATCGCACAGTATGTCCCCTTAGGAGAGGCGTTAGGCAAGTGTAATTGAATAGTGGTGCTGCAAGTTTAGCTTTACACCTGTTTTTAAGGCTTATTGACTGAAAGGGGCGTTCATGAAAAAACTTAGGGCTTTGCTACAGGATACACCCTCCACAAGTTAAGGAAGCAAAAATAAAGGTATATATTTCTGTTTTATTTAAACCTTTTAAGTTTGTATGCGGGCGGCATGGTGGTGCAGTGAAAGGTGCCACGTAGGAGACCCGGGTTCGCTTCCCTGCGTGGAGTTTGAATGTTCTCCCCGTGTCTGTCTGGGTTTCCTCCGGGTACTCCGGTTTCCTCTCACAGTCCAAAGACATGCAGGTTAGGTGTATTGGCGATTCTAAATTGTCTCTGGTGTGTGGGTGTGTGTGGGTGTGTGCGCCCTGCGGTGGGCCGGCACCTTGCCCGGGGTTTGTTTCCTGCCTTGTGCCCTGTGTTGGCAGGGATTGGCTCCTGTATTTAGGATATAGCGGGTTGGATAATGGATGGATGGACATCTGTATGCATAGCCCTATTTGCCCGTTTTCGTTTTTTTTCTTTCTTCAGTAATATTTCAGCAAACCCGGAGCTCGTCAGTTCAAATCCTGTTACTGACACCACTGTGTGACCCTGAGGAAGTCACTTCACCTGCCTGTGCTGCAAAAAACAAAAGTAATTTAACAAATTGTACCTCAGATGTTGCAAGTTGCTGGAATAAAGGCATAAGTAAAATAGATAAATATGTATTATACACATAGGAACTATTCATTTATTTTCAGTTAAGTCATCTGCAGCAAACCTTTATAAATGAGGGTTTCTCCTTTTTAGATAGTGCAAACTGTTTCTTCTTCATTGACGTTTTCTCTTGGAGAGCTTTTTTCATTTCATTGAAAATTAAAGCAGCAGCTGGCAAAATATGTAGCTTTCTTATTAATTTTTCAACATTGTGTAAAATAAATTTATAAAGTAACATAAAAGGTTTAAATACTGGTTATTCTTTTACACTAAAATATTACTAAAGAGATACAAAAAAAGTAAAATGCATATGTTCTTTTTCTTTAAGGAGATTAAATATTACTGAAGAAAGAAAAAAAAAAACTAAAACAGCCAAATGGGGCTATGCATACGAACTTAAAAGGTTTAAATAAAACAGAAATATATACTTTTATTTTTATTTCCTTAACTTGTGGAGGGTGTATCCTGTAGCAAAGCCCTAACTTTTTTCGTGAAAGCCCGTTTCAGTCAATAAGTCTTAAAAACAGGTGTAAAGATATTGACAATAAGCTACGCAAACCCACCAAGACATGGAATCGTTTAAATCAAGTATCATTACATCTCCCTTTCTTAAAGAGAAGTAAGGCAGTACTTATAAGCTTACATATATATATATAGACATACATACATATATATATATATATATATCTATATCTATCTATCTATATATATATATATATATATATATATCTATATCTAAATCCCCGCGAAGTACTGCTTTTAAATTTTTATTAAGAAGAAAAGCTTTTTAAATTGAGGGAAAATATCCCAATAACAATTTGTTAAGGATCTGTTTTTTTGTGAAGCAGCCTTAACACAGCTTCTCCGCTGTTTTATAAAGGAACGCCATATAAGGTCTTCCTTTTTCCTTGCTTCGCCAAGGAAGGAGCCTTTTTATTAAATCCAAGGGTTCTTTGATTTTTTTTTGTTCGTTTATTACGATTGTTATAGTTCTGTTTGTATACCACGTTGTCAGTTCAGCACTCCGGTTGTAATATGGCCAAGCCGTGCAAGCACACTCTTGAGAATGCAACGTATAGTTGTACAGGAGAAAAGCAATCTTGCCTGAAATCAATGGCAACCTTTTGTAGGTCTATGAACTTAATTTAAACTTTAGGTTTACACGGTGCTTTCTTTCCGAAGTACCTGCACTCATGAATACGTCTGTATGCATCAGTCGCTCAAATCCCCGCGTTTCGCACCGGCGAAGTACTGCTTTTAAATTTTTATTAAGAAGAAAAGAAAACCTTTTAAAATTGAGGGAAAATATACCAATAACAGTTTGTTAAGGATCTGTTTTTTTGTGAAGCTGCCTTTACTCGAGTGATCACTTCGAGCTTTAAGCCTGAGAAATCACCTCGTAAATGCACACGTTTAATTGCACATCTGTTAATATGTATGCTTACACAGTATTAAAAGACACTCAACAATTAACGTCATTTACCTTCGTTCCTGCGTTTGACTCGTGCTGTAAATCTCTTCCTTGTTTTCACTTCACGTGATTACGTAGGAGGCGTAATACGTGATGACGCGATACGTGACTCCGCCTCCTCCATTAGAGTATATGGACAAAAAACAGGTTCCAGTTATGACCATTACGCTTAGAATTTCTACAATTTCTAAGCTGTAAGGAATGAGCCTGCCAAATTTCAGCCTTCTACCTACACGGGAAGTTGGAGAATTAGTGATGAGTGAGTCAGTCAGTCAGTGAGTCAGTCAGTGAGGGCTTTGCCTTTTATTAGTATAGATTTATTCAACATTACTTTTATAATAATTGTTCAATATATTATTAATTTGATTTGTTGGTGATGGTTCCTTAATGTACATAATATAAAAATATAATCATTATCTTGCGGTTTACTCCTCAAATATCCATATCTGAGTATACAAGAAAGTCGAGGGGAGAGCACTCCCGATTTTTGAAAATTTAATGGGACTGATCGAGAGACTGACTAGGTCATCATACAAGATCAGCATATTGTTGCTGACCAATCACTTTTGCTTTAAAAACATCGTTTAACAATGAAGCAATACAAACAAAAAGTAGAGAGTCTGACAAGTGATGAAAAACTAGACATACTAATGGGTTTTTGTATTTATTTTATATTTATTAATTTATCTTTTTTAGTTCATATTCACAACTCAAAATACCTGATATTATGAAAGTAAACCATTAGCAGAATTATATTTTAAAATATTTGTCTCCCTTTTTTCAATGTTTTTCTCTCTCTCTTGCAAAATAGATAGTTGAAATATCATATTCTTTTTGTTCTTAACATCAGCCATATCATACATATTGCATACCAGGGAGTTTTCCTGCCATACATTCAAACCTGTTGCGGTAGGCTCTAGGTTTCCAGTGATCCTGCTCTGGATAAACAGGTTTAGATAATGTATATGTTGTTCTTAATCTCAGACGCTGTCTCTGTTGTTTTATGCCTGTCCGTATTCCTATTACTTGCTCTTGCACTGCTCATTATGGGTTTACTGTTCTTATGGTAGGCTATTCATGACTCACCACCTCTAACCTTCACACTACATGCTTGTTCTTGTTTGTTTCCCTCAATACAGCTACATGGGGTCTGCACACTCATTCAAGTCTAAGAGCCCTGTTCTTCCTAAGCCCCTGTGATTTTCATGAGAAAATATTTTAAAAATTATACAATTGTGTAAAATTATTCATATTCAATATCTAGTTTTGATTATGCTTGTTTTTATCAGACAAAAAACAAAACCAGATAGTAAACCAGGCAGTGTAGTAAGCTTCCACTAACATTAAACTCCTATCCAAATCTGTTAAGTGTATAGTTCTGTCTGATTGTGACACACAACTAACTCCGTAGGTGCTCCATGCCATAATTACTAAAACTAAAACTGAAACTAATATATATAAAAATAAAATAGAAATGTCTTTGTGAAATAAAAACTAAACTAAAACTAAAAGTACATGATGAAGGAAAACTAAAACTAAACTGAATTTCCAAGTAAGGTCAGAAAAAATATAGAAATAAAAACTAATATAAAAAGTCAAAACTATAATAACCTTGGTATAGGCAAAATAGAACACAAACATGGAAAGTTAAACATCTTTCAGGTATGACATATGATCCAAACTTGGCATATCAAACTTATAGCTTTATATCTTTAGGTGTCATGAACCACAATGGTCAGTGGTGTAATGCTATAAAGTGGAAAGAACAAAGTGCTGGTATGTGTCGCAGTGCTGGAAAAGTACAACTTGAACCTTATAAACAGCTGCCTAAACCGCTTATTTTGAAAGTGGGTGCTCCAGTGATGTTGCTGCGAAACCTACGCCCGCCCAAACTCTGTAATGGAACCAGGCTACAGGTAACAGCATTAAAAGGCAATATTATCAAGGCGACAATATTGACCGGATGTGCTCGAGGGCAGTCAGCACTCATATTGTGCAACCCTTAATACCCTCTGATTTCCCCTTTGAATTCAAGAGATTGCAGTTCCCCCTTAAAGTCTGTTTTCCCATGAGCATCAATAAGTCTCAGGGTCAGATATTAAGTTTTGCCAGAGTGGACTTAAGGGAAGACTGTTACTCACACTGTCAATTTTATATGGCATGTGAATCCGCTCACCCAGCATCTAGTCATTTTGGCTCAAGAAAAAAAGACCAGAAACACAGTTTAAAAAGACGTGCTCTAGCCGTAATATGTAAAAGGTTAAACTATTTTTGATGATCTGCTGACCTTTACCAAATTTCACAAGGATGAACTTGTGGCCAAAATTTATATATAAAATAAAATACATAAATGCAAAATATATATAAAAGAAAAAAATACATATATATCAAATAATATATTAATCATAACATAATATCATATTCTAATCAAATCAAAATTAATACAGTATTTTTGTTTCATATTTCAACTATGAATAGCCCAGGCAATGCTGGGTAATCCAGCTAGTATATACAGTACACACACACACACACACACATATATATATTTATATATATATATATATATATATATAAATATGTCATTTCTTTCTGTTTTCAAAAATTGAATATGGAAGTATACAGATATACAAATATTACAATGCAAGGGCCCATACAAGCCTCTGCTCCTTAAAGAATGGATACTTTCAGTTATTATATCATAACCTTTGTTGGCTTATAATATACTGTTCATACAATTGCATTTTTCTTATCTTTTTTAACACATTAATGGGTAAATTTATACTATAAAATTAGTAACATCCTACTTGTCTACCCATGCAAATGCTCTTACAAATGCCCAGACCTTCCTTGTTTTCTTCCTCATGAAAATAAACAAATAAACAAAATCAATTTCTGAATAATGGCTGGGTTTCTCCTAGCAGGCCACATTATAATCGTAATCTAATTAGTGTACGTAAAATAAGATGGTATTTATATAAAATAAACTAATAAAACATTCTTTTTCATTTTATAATAATTATTTGGCATAATGGGGTAATTAATGTATTATGTATGTATCTCTCTATTTTTAGCTTGTGTTTCCAGCAAACCTGACAGAAATTACATCTTGGAGTAAAGAGTCCAAGCGGACACTAAGCTACCCATCTATTATTGAACCTATTCGATGCAGTTCAGGTTTACAGTGACAAAAGACTGGATCAAAACTTAAAATTTAACTGGATGCATACAGAGTAGTAATGAAGGTTACTGAACTGGACTGGGAAATAAACACCGCTGATTTGAAGACACTGATAGTTAAGTAGTGGATGTACATGAAAGATGCAAACAAAAAAAATTTAAAAATGTCAGGGATAAATGTAAGAATTCAGAAAGATCTGAATAATGCAGATCAGGGTATGAAGTATGAGGTGAATCTCTTTGATAAGAGCATTCAGCTAAAGCTGGAAAAACATATGGAAAAAATGAAGAGTAAAATGTACATACTTGGTGTTCAAATCAACAATGTGAAACAAGTGCTTATAAACAGCATACAAGTGTTTGCTGCTACAAACTGAATTACTGCATTAGAAACTGAATGTAAAACTATTCTCAAAAGATCTTCAGAATCCACAACTCAGTTACAAAGAAACAAATGCCAGAATTGTCCATCCATTTTCCAACCTGCTGAATCCGAACACAGGGTCACGGGGGTCTGCTGGAGCCAATCCCAGCCAACACAGGGCACAAGGCGAAGAACCAATCCTGGGCAGGGTGCCAAACACACCAAACACACACTAGGGTCAATTTAAAATCACCAATCCACCTAACCTGAATGTCTTTGGACTGTGGGAGGAAACCGGAGCGCCTGGAGGAAACCCACGCAGACATGGGGAGAACATGCAAACTCCACGCAGGGAGGACCTGGGAAGCGAACCCGGGTCTCCTAACTGCGAGGCAGCAGCGCTATCCACTGCGCCACCGTGCCGCCCAAAAGCTTACAGCACTCGGTATTCCCAGGCGGTCTCCCATCCAAGTACTGACCGAGCCTGACCCTGCTTAGCTTCTGAGATCGAAATTTTAAAAGGCGTAGAGAGCCAGAAGTCCTTTAAAATACAGTTAAGAGTTTTTTTTTTTTCTTGGTGATGTTATATAGTACTAGGGTGTTGTACCGTGTTAGCCATTATGAATGTAGAGAAAAGCCAAGCAAAATGACACCTTTTATTGGCTAACTAAAAAGATTACAATATGCAAGCTTTCGAGGCAACTCAGGCCCCTTCTTCAGGCAAGTTGTAATACATACTCTAGCACAAGAAACAACATTGGTAAATATTTAAATGAGAAATTTTAAATGTAAAAAATGAATAGATTCATTCATCCATCCATCCATCCATCCATTATCCAACCCGCTGAATCCGAACACAGGGTCACGGGGGTCTACTGGAGCCAATCCCAGCCAACACAGGGCACAAGGCAGGAACCAATCCCGGGCAGGGTGCCAACCCACCGCAGGACACACACAAACACACCCACACACCAAGCACACACTAGGGCCAATTTAGAATCACCAATCCACCTAACCTGCATGTCTTTGGACTGTGGGAGGAAACCGGAGTGGTCGGAGGAAACCCACACAGACACGGGGAGAACATTCAAAATCCACACAGGGGGGACCCGGGAACCGAACCCAGGTCCCCAGTTCACCCAACTGGGAGGCAGCAGCGCTACCCACTGCATCACCGTGCCGCCCTAGATTCATTCAGGCTAGGGTTAATTTAACAGGAGAGAAAAGTACAATGTATTGTCAAGATCTCTGGATAAGATAACTGTCCAACAAAGTCTTTTGAAGTTTGTAATGAGTTTTTTCAAAACAATGTGGGTCTGTAGAGAGTTTGTCTATCATTCTGAGAGATGTAAACAATCCTCATATCTGGCCATAAAACTCTTGTCTTTATTCAATCCATGTTGTAAAGTATTAAATTTTAGCATGAGTTTAACTTCCCATTCGGGAAGTTAACAGGTATTCGGGAAATTAACAGTGTGTTATCACTTACATGGTAACCTTTCTGCATCAACCCCTTTAATGCCTAAATTCTAGGGCATAGACTGAAATCCCAACATGGAAGCCCCTTAAAATCCATACATTAATAAAATGAAAAGATGTATAAGAATAATAATTATAATAATTCAACTAGCCTAGAAATCATAGCCTATAACTATAAAGCACTCAGAAATCTGAAATGGGCTATTTGGCAAATAGAGAAGCCTCAATGGTCTCTGCAATAAAAATCAATACCTGAATGCTTGTTATTTTAGTCCAGCATATTAATATTTCAGTTGCTGATAAGACTAGCTATAGTGATAGTTTTACATTTGCTGTTATTTTTATCATTACTATTTTGTCTCTTTTCTTGGTGTCTGTCGTTGCATTTCAGATGTCTTCCGTTTACATTTTTTTTGTTATTTTTCTACGTAATTATGTTTTCAGAATATGGCTCACCTAGGATAGTTGGAGTTAGGATGTTAAACAAAAGATTGATTATATCATATCACAATATATTGGACAGATATTTGGTCTCTATATATGCATCGGTATCAGTTGAACCTGAACCGGTATTATGATCCTGAAACACCTTCAAGCAAAGCACATTTATTATTTTTCTAGTTTTAAAGATCTCAGTTTGAAAACCCACTCCTCTTGACTGATGTGCACAAAGCATTGAGCACTAACAACGTGCTTCAAAACATTAAAATTCATCCACATTCATCAGCCACAGGACTTAATTATTTTTCTGTTAAAATGATGTACAGTGATCCCTCGCTATATCGCGCTTCGCCTTTCGCGGCTTCACTCCATCGCGGATTTTATATGTAAGCATATTTAAATATATATCGCGGATTTTTCACTGGTTCGCAGATTTCTGCGGACAATGGGTCTTTTAATTTCTGGTACATGCTTCCTCAGTTGGTTTGCCCAGTTGATTTCATACAAGGGACGCTATTGGCAGATGGCTGAGAAGCTAGATTGCTTACTTTTCTCTCACTCTTGTGCTGACTTTCTCTGATCCTGACGTATGGGGATTGAGCAGGGGGGCTGTTCGCACACCTAGACGATATGGATGCTCATCTAAAAATGCTGAAAGATTATCTTCACGTTGCTATCTTTTGTGCAGCTGCTTCCTGAAAGGACATGCTGCACGGTGCTTCGCATACTTAAAAGCTCGAAGGGCACGTATTGATTTTTGACTGAAAAACAAACTCTGTCTCTCTCTATCTGTCTCTCTCTCTCTCTCCCTGCTCCTGACGGAGGGGGTGTGAGCTGCCGCCTTCAACAGCTTTGTGCCGTGGTGCTTCGCATACTTAAAAGCCAAACAGCCCTATTGATTTGTTTGCTAGAGATTGTTTTCTCTATCTATGTGACATTCTGTGCTCCTGACACGCACTCCTTTGAAGAGGAAGATATGTTTGCATTCTTTTAATTGTGAGACAGAACTGTCATCTCTGTCTTGTCATGGAGCACAGTTTAAACTTTTGAAAAAGAGACAAATGTTTGTTTGCAGTGTTTGAATAACGTTCCTGTCTCTCTACAACCTCCTGTGTTTCTGCGCAAATCTGTGACCCAAGCATGACAATATAAAAATAACCATATAAACATATGGTTTCTACTTCGCGGATTTTCTTATTTCGCGGGTGGCTCTGGAACGCAACCCCCACGATGGAGGAGGGATTACTGTACTTCATGTTTCCTCACTGTCTTCACCCTTGCCAAAATGATTGCCGTACTGCACTGCCACTCCAAGGGGGCACAAGGTTTTCACTCAAAATTGTCTTTGTTTTCAAGGTCTGCCATTTATCAAATAAAGAACAAATGTTCATTCATTTGTCTCTGTATGCAACAGTGCCAAAACACTGCATTTGACACCATTCCAGCATCTGTTTTCTTATCAAACTGATATGCAGGTCATTATTAATTCTGGCATTTGAAATGCCCAGTTTGTGAGCTTTCGAAAGAGTAGAGGTCTAGCTTTAATTACAATTATACCTCTAGATGAACAATGTATTAAAACTGTAAAAACAGACTATAGATTAAATAAAAAATACGCACAGAGCAGCTCTAATAAAAATAACTTAATTTCTGTCTCGAATATCTATAACGCTCCTACAACGCAATTTTGCTCTTCTGAGACATTAAATATGGCTTTATTAAATGTTAGAGCATTAACCAACAAGACGTTTTCCATCAACGATCTTATTAGTGATAAGAAAATCGATTTTATTGGTGAAACGTGGCTTAGCTCTGATGACTCGGCTGTTTTAAATGAATCTGCGCCTCCGAATTACAGCTTTGCTTATGTGGATCGCCAAGGTAAGAAAGGCGGTGGTTTAGCAAACATTTACTCAAGCCGGTTAATGTGTAAAGATGTCAGCTTTGGTAAATTCAAGTCCTTTGAGTATCTTGCCATTGTTATTTATAGAGTTTCTCAGTGTCTAGTATTGTCCGTATATAGACCTCCTAAATGCAATAAGTCTTTCTTTGAGGAATTCTCAGACTTGGTGTCAATTGTAACTACGAACTATGACACATTCCTAATAGTGACTTTAACTTTCATATCGATAATCAGTGTGACCTGAAAGTAAAAGAATTCATGACCTTCTGGACTCTTCTGATTTGAACCAGCACATTAGTCAGCCTACAGACAAAGCAGGGCATACGTTATATTTAGTAATTACTAAAGGACTAAAAGTTGATGTGAAGCAGATCATTGATATTGGTCTATCAGACCATTTTCTCTTACTATTTAATATAAAAATAGTGATAGAAAAAATTCACAAGAAGCATATTGCTAAAAAACGCTTCTTTGATTCATCAGCAGCTTCAAAATTTACAAACATTCTAAGCAACCATTCTGTTTGTAGTGCTTACTACAATAGTGAGGATAATGTAAATAGTAAGGTGGAAAATTTTAATACTACAGTGACAGCTACTGCTGACATAGCCGCACCTGAAAAGACAGTTAAAAAATCTTCTAGCAACAGGAGTTGGTCTCGTCCGTTACAGGTGATGGACATCTGAAGCGGAGCGCAGCTAGCAGCGGCTTTATTTTCCCACATATTTCTTATTATTTAGAGGTATCTTGTATTTACTCGACCCAAGGAACTTCCACTACAATATATAAACATGAGTAACAAGAAGAGAAGTCAGAAAGAACCGGAAAAGAAACTTAAAGCTGCATCAAAGTCTGGACAGACATCCAGCCCGAGTGCGAGGTATGGCCTCTTGGAGACTGACCTGGAACAGGCAGACGAATGCACAGACTTCCTACGACCCCGCTCCACTGTATCGTCTCCATTCGAGAGTGAAAATGGGAGCGAGGGTGCAAGTGATACAGGTCACGATGGATCGCCGATTTCTGAGGATCATTCGAGACTAGAAAAGGCCCTGCAGTACGTGCTCTCATCTACTCATCGCGAGCCTGCAGCATCTGCTGTAACAGGAGCTGCAATCCCACTCGCGGAGCAGGACAGCCGAAGCGAACTGTCCGAACTGAAAAAGATGATGAAAGAGATGATCGCTACACTGGCCACTGCCACGGCTACGGCTATAAGTGAGCTTAAGAAGGAGCTTAAGAAGGATAACAAAGACCGGGAAATGTGTCTATTTAAACGTTTTGACACGACCTTTAAAGGCATCGTGTAGAAATTAGAGGAACACATTGAAGAAAATAGATCCAAACTGAAAAAACTTGCTGATCAGATGAATGACGTTACAGATCAGCTGGAGGACGTTAAGCAGGCATTCACAGCTCGAGTTGAAACAGTGGAACAATTGACATCTAACGCCGATGAAAAAGCTACAGCTACGAATTCCGATTGCAAAAAACTCGAAGACAGACTCACGGCCCTGGAAGATAGGTGCAGAAGGAATAATTTAAGAATTGAAGGTATACCTGAGAAACAAGAAAGCTCAAACCCAGTGAAATTTGCAGTAGAATTACTCTCTAAAATAATTGGAGATGACTTTAAATTAGATACCGAGATAGCAGCAGCTTATCACATACTCAGATCAAACACCATTAAACCCATGTCTTTTATTGTCCGCTTCGAACGATTACGATGTAAGCTTGATGTGATGGCACTTCTCAGACACAAGCAAGAGATTATATTTGAAAATAATCTTATTTGTATTTTCCCGACTTCTCACCTTTAACAGCTGCAAAACGTGCAGCCTACTTTAACATTAAAAAGCTGCTACGGAAACCCAATATCAAATACAGCCCCTTGTATCCCGCCAAACTGAAAGTGGAAGTTTAAGATGAACATTATGTATTTTCAAGCAAGGAGGAAGCTGAAAAGGAATTAAAGAAGCTGTTTCCGACACTCTTTTGAAAGTCAATAAGGAGCCGTATTCTGTCATGGCATGGGAAGGACTTATCATCTGCTGTCAGATTCACTTTTAAAGAGACTGGTATTATAATTATACATCCTTTTCTTTACTTGGACACTATATGTTTATGTTTTAATTACAGTTATTGACGTGAATGTGTGGAAGAGTGGAAGTAATTAAAGTAGGGTTTGGTTTTTTTTTTCTTACTACCCTAAAGTAGACTGTTTAACATCATACCCTTGGTTTATTGCTATTTCTACTATTGCATTAGAATCTACTATGTTTATCCTAGACCACTTTTTAAAATCATTCCCAGGGTTCATTATTTTATTATCTTAATATCTTAAAATTGTTGAAGATTATATTTTAAGCTTAAAGACTGTTAATGATTATATTTTTGGCAGAAAGTATTTAGACTTCAGCTGCAATAGATATCTTTACTTTTTTTTAATTCTCAAACGCCACTGCGGGGGGGGGGGGGATTGTTTTGTCTTGGACGTGCTATGTCTCTTGGTATGTCAGAGGACTGGGACATTGCGAAGTGCCTCATGCGGGGAGGCAAAATGGGGGGGGGTGGGGGGTTAAAGGGGGGAGAGAAGGCTATATCTAATTTTTTCTTCTAATCCTTATAACTATAAATATCAATGTAACAATAGGCTATATGGCAATAACTTGTGGGGGAATTTGAAATTAAGATTAAAACTGCCTCACTACCAGTTAAGACTATAAAATTACATTAAAAACTCAGACTCAATGTCTCCATGATGGGACAGTTAACTTTGTGAGCTGGAATGTTAAAGGCCTGAATCACGAATTAAAGAGGAAGAAAGTATGCTCTCACCTAACAGGCTTAAATGCTAAAATAGTATTTTTACAGGAGACCCACTTACTAAGCAAGGATCAGCCGAGACTACAAAAAGACTGGACTGGCCAAATGTTCCATTCTAGCTTTACAAAGAAAACTACAGGTGTGGGAATTCTCATACACAGAACAGTCCCATTTGTAGCATCTGATGTAGTATCGGACCCTGCAGGGAAATATGTGATGGTCATGGGCAACTTATTTAACAGTAAAATGATTTTGATAAATGTTTATGCATCCAATGTCGATGATAAGGAATTCATGCAAAATCTATTTACATCCATTCCCAATGTGAACACTCATAAAATTATAATGGCTGGGGACTTTAATTGTGTTTTAAATCCACTCTTAGATAGGACTCCTGTGACAGGGGGGACGACATCTAACACTGCAAAGACAATTACACAGTTTGTAACTGACCACAACTTATCAGACCCCTGGAGGTTTCTAAACCCAAACTCAAGAACATATTCGTCCTACTCACCAGTGCATCATTGCTACTCAAGAATTGATTATTTTTTTATAGATAATAATTTTTTGCCTACGATTAAATCGTGCAAATACGACACAATTGTTATCTTTGACCATGCCCCTCTAGTCTTGGAGCTAAAATCATTAAGCCCCTCACACTCACCTCGCAGATGGCGTCTTAACCCTCTTCTATTAGCAGACGAGAAATGCACAGAATTTATATCCAAACAAATCAGTTTCTTCCTAGAGACAAATACACCCTCAGAGGTTTCGGCAGGAACACTCTGGGAAACTCTAAAGGCCTTCTTAAGAGGACAGATTATTTCATATGTTTCCCACAGAAAAAAATTAGAAACCAAGAAAGCGTCAGAGCTAAGAAGCGAAATTACTAGAATAGATGAAGAACAAGCCAGGCATCCAAGTGAAGCTCTTCATAGGAAAAGGCAGGCTCTGCATACAGAACTCAACATCTTGACAACTAAAAAAACTGAACAACTTATTTATCAGTCAAGACATCATCACTATGAACACGGAGAGAAAGCTAATAAGCTTTTAGCTCAACAAATTCACAAACAAGAAGTTCGCAATGCAATCCCAGTAATCACCAACACGAATGGAGAAGAAATCATTGACCATAAAAATATAATGCACACATTTAGAGATTATTATAAATCCTTATATTCTACTGAGTTCAAAGAAGACAACACACAAGCTAATGCATTTCTGGATACATTACAGACACAACAAATAGATGCTTTAAGTGCTGAGGATCTGGATAAACCTCTGACCCTATCAGAATTACTAGATGCTCTAAAGTCACTTTAAAGCGGGAAATCAGCAGGCCCTGATGGTTACCCCGTAGAATTTTATAAGAAATACTCCACTCAGATAGCTCCCCTCTTATTGGCAACATTTACAGAAGCTAGAGACAACCAAATACTACCTCAAACATTTCGTCAAGAATTAATCACCGTCTTTCCTAAACAAAATAAGGACTTGTTACAATGTGCATCATACACACCAATTACACTCCTGAATAATGATGTTAAGATACTCTCAAAAATTATAGCTAGAAGGATGGAGAAAGTGCTGCCCTCGGTAATATCACAGGATCAAACTGGATTTATTAAAGGCCGACACTTATCTTCAAATCTCCGACACCTGCTTAATGTAATATATTCACTAGCAAAGTCAAACACCCCAGAGATATTATTATCATTAGACGCAGAAAAAACATTTTGATATGATTGAATGGAACTACTGTACATTTTCACTGCATTGAAGAAATTTGGGTTAGGCCCGAATATTTGTGCATGGATCAAACTACTGTATACCAATCCAGAAGCTTCAGCTTGTATTAACAACATTTGTTCAGACTACTTTAAGCTAGAACGTGGTACCAGACAAGGATGTCCCTTGTCACCACTGCTGTTTGTAATCGCCATTGAACCACTGGTGGTTCACTGTCGAAATTCTTATTAAATAAAGGGGATTATCAGAGAAGGACTGGAACAGAAAATTTCTCTATATGCAGATGATATGGTTTTATATATATCAGACCCAGAAAACACTGTGCCTGCAGTTTTAACAGCACTCACAGAATTTCAAAAGATACATGGTCTCAGAATTAATCTGAATAAAAGTATACTCTTTCCAGTGAATTCACAAGCATATAATATCAGATTGGACACCCTACCTTTTACCATAGCAGATCAGTTTAAATACCTAGGGGTAAATAGCACAAGTAAACATAAAGCTCTTTATCAACAAAATTTTGCCATCTGTATGGAAAAAATTAAGCAAGACTTGCATAGATGGTCAACCCTTCATCTCACTCTAGCCGGAAGAATTAATGTTGTTAAGATGAATATCCTTCCTAAAGTTCTTTTTTTATTTCAAAACATTCCAATATATATCAATAAATCATTTTTTAAGCAATTAGATTCAACTATAACCTCACTTATTTGGAACTCAAAACACTCACGTATCTGACGAGCGACCCTACAAAGACCTCAGGCGGAAGGTGGCATGGCTTTACCTAATTTTCAGTTTTATTACTGAGCAGCAAACATACAAGCCATAAAAACCTGGACACAAACAAATGAACATATACAGGCTTGGCCCGCAATAGAAGTAAAATCCTGTAGTACTTCTTTATACTCCCTGCTCTGCGCTCCAATAAATGCAAGTTATCGCAAATATACTAATAACCCAATTGTGCTTTACTCACTCAGAATATGGAACCAATTTAGAAAGCAATTTAAGATGGAAAATCTTTTATCTGTGGCACCCCTGCAGGAGAACCACCTCTTTCAACCCTCGCAAACATATCCAGTTTTTAATACCTGGAAAAGATTTGGGATTAAAATGCTCAGAGATCTTTATATAGACAATATCTTTGCATCCTTTGAACAATTACGTTCCAAATTCAACCACCCAGGTACACATTTCTTTCACTATCTTCAAATTAGAAACTTTGTTAAACAGAAACTGCCCGATTTTCCTCATCTCGTACCCTCCACCATGCTGGAAGAAATACTGCTCAGTTTCGAGGAATTAGACACCATTTCCGCATTATATAAAATTTTATTAGAGTTCCTTCCTTTCAAAGATCCAAGAGGACAATGGGAAAAAGATCTCTTAATATATCAGAAGGTAGTGGAAGGTAGCATTGCAGAGAATTCACTCGAGCTCCATATGTGCAAAGCATTGAATTATTCAACAAAAAATTATATATCAAGCTCATCTGTCTCGCTTAAAACTGTCCAAAATGTTTCCAGGGCAAGATCCAACCTGCGAACGCTGCAACCAAGTTCCTGCCTCACTGGGTCACATGTTTTGGGCATGCACCAAATTAACATAATTTTGGACCAAAATTTTTAAGTGCCTTTCAGACAGCCTTGGTATCACAATCCCTCCTAACCCATCAACAGCTGTGTTCGGTGTTCTTCCAGACGGACTTGAAGTGGAGAAGGACAAGCAAACTGTGATTGCATTCACTACACTTTTGGCACGCAGACTTATTTTGTTAAATTGGAAAAATCCTAACTCTCCTCTGATAAGTCAGTGGGAAACCGATGTTTTATATTATTTGAAATTGGAAAAAATCAAATTCTCAGTTAGAGGATCTGTACAGATTTTTTTCAAAACCTGGCAGGATCTAATCAATAATATTTTAGAATAAGAAGAAATAATTATTTCTGCATTTCTTTCCCTTCTCCATTTTTTATTTATATATATATATATATATATATATATATATATAGGGCGGCACGGTGGCACAGTGGGTAGCGCTGCTGCCTCGCAGTTGGGAGACCTGGGGACCTGGGTTCGCTTCCCGGGTCCTCCCTGTGTGGAGTTTGCATGTTCTCCCCGTGTCTGCGTGGGTTTCCTCCGGGCGCTCCGGTTTCCTCCCACAGTCCAAAGACATGCTGGTTAGGTGGATTGGTGATTCTAAATTGGCCCTAGTGTGTGCTTGGTGTGTGGGTGTGTTTGTGTGTGTCCTGCGGTGGGTTGGCACCCTGCCCAGGATTGTTTCCTGCCTTGTGCCCTGTGTTGGCTGGGATTGGCTCCAGCAGACCCCCGTGACCCTGTGTTCGGATTCAGCGGGTTGGAAAATGGATGGATGGATATATATATATATATATATATATATATATATATATATATATGTATACATACATATACAGTATATATATATATATACAGTATATATATATATATATATATATATATATATATATATATATATATATATATATATATATATTCTATCTTTGTTTATTTTTGCCCTATTAAAAAGCCCTAAGCAATTCTCCTTTGGCCATGCTCTCCTTCTCAAGGGTGGGGTTTGATTTGTCTTCAATTCTTTTTTGTATAAATTGATCTATTTGTATGGAATGATTACAATAAAATCAATAAATAAAAAAAAAAAAAAAAATCTTCTAGCACTATTATACCATGGAAGACTCAAAGAGTGTCTGATCTAAAGAGAACATGCTGGAGAGCTGAGCGTAAATGGAGAAAAACTAAACTGATTATCCACTATGACAGTCATGTCAAACTCACTACCATTGGTGGGCCGCTTCGACAGCCATACGTGCGTCAGGGGGCCGCACTGTAACAAATACTATTATACAAAGTTACTGTAGCTTTCTTTCCAATACTGAAAACTTTAAAAAATGTAGCACTTAAAGTTTAAGGAAAAGCAATTTATTTCCATACAGTCTCCATACAACAGTGTGTGTCCTGCGGTGGGTTGGAACCCTGCCCAGGATTGGTTCCTGCCTTGTGCCCTGTGTTAGCTGGGATTGGCTCCAGCAGACCCCCCGTGTCCCTGTGTTCGGATTCAGCGGGTTGGAAAATGGATGGATGGATGGCATTTGTACTCCATCAACATTAATTATTTCCAGAGACATAATTTTGTCTATTTTTCCAGCGCATCGCGCACAAAAGCAAGGGAATGATGGGAGCACCAGAACTCTGCTCACATCGCATCGCTTCGTACCGCAAGTAGTAAGTCTGTGATAAGCGGAATAACGCTACAATTTGCACTCACAGGACGGAAGAACAATCCCGACTGCTTTTATATAGTGTCTTGATTGATATTCATTATATTATATTCATTGCTTATATAGGAGCCTTACAGTGTGAGATTTATTTCTTTTGTCCCGACACTTGGCATCTCTTGTTAGTAACCAGTTCGTCACTATCAGGCTTGAAATCTTGTGCAGCTGCAACTTTTATGAGGGATGAAAGGTGCTCGGCGGTAAGTCTTGAGCGATGTGGGGTTTTGGTAGCTTTCATTAACGAAAACAATTACTCACAAAGGTAAGTGCTTCTGAACATTGACAGTACTCTCGATGCCAACTTACGGATCTGCACATACGAGGGTGGCAGGTAAGCATACAAGCCTGGCACACCAACTTCGTTGTATTTTGCCTTCAGAATAGAATCTGACTGCACTTCAATCAATTCCATTTGGATATTCTCAGGCGCATTCTTAACGTTGTAACAGAACAGCGCAATGCCCTGTTTGTGTGAACTGAAATCACAAAAATGCTCACTGAATTCATTGCTCAGTAATTCAAGTTGGAAAACAAATCCTCCAAAAATCAAATTTTACTTTACTAAGTTTACTTCAAAGTTTCTATTGTAAAATAAGCCGATATGCAAAAAGCCACCTGACCTACAATAATTTTACAAACTCAAAATCACAAAAATATGTTAATAAACAACTCACCAACTTCTCGCGTCCACTTCAGATCTTCAGCTGTAGTCTGCACTAACTGTTCGTTACAATACTAGCACAAAATTACATGAAACTAGAGCAAAAAAACGTGAAAATATGCGGGCTATTACTACTCGTGATGGTCAGTTCTGCCCAGTGGCCAGTCTCAGCAGCCCAGTCAGTAGTGTAGCCTTAGCAGTGGCGGCTCTAGGCTCGTGGCGGCCCTGGGCAGAGAAAGAATCAGTGGCCCCTTCGCCTGGCAATGTCAATACGGTATCTTATGCACGGCGGATGGCCACATTCATTGCGGACACTGCATAGCCGCCTCGTGCTCATGACACGCTTCTATATACGCGTGTCCGTAACTTGAAAACCAAGTGGCAGCCCATGATATTCTCATTACGGCAGAACGTTATAATACTACATATAGCTTACTGCTCCGACTCTAGTGACATACGTAAATACAGGGTACTATTTAACAAGAAACACAATGTTTTTCGGCCACATTGCCGTCAGCTGTGTCGTTATTTTCTTTCTGTTTTATATTTAATATATATTGCCGTGGCGGCCCCTGGGATTTGGCGGCACTGTGCAGTTGCACAGTTTGCACATGTCTAAGGCCACCCCTGCTGCAGGCTAGCACTTCAGTTGTGATGCTGCGGCTCATTAACTTTGGTCAAGGCTCGTGGCTATACTAGCAGATGACGTTTCCGGTACCGTAATGCCATGGGAAAACGTGCTTTTGTCAGAAGGCAGAAGTAAGAAAAGTCAATAAGTAACACCGAAGATGCAGAATGATTCAATCACAAATGATAGTAATCATTTTGTACAAGTTCAGTGCTAACTAGGATCTGTCATGCGGGCCGCATGTTTGATATGCCTGCACTATGAGATATTGAAGGTTAAAGTAACAGAATTCAACATAGTCCGTCTTGAGAGGTGGTGTTATTTCTCTAGAATTATAAATAACAATGCTAGTAACCCCAGAGTCTTATTCTCTACAATTGATCTGCTAAACCCAGGTCACTCAATGGAATGCCTCCAAAAAACTTCCAGTGAAACTTGTGAGGCTTTTGCTGTATTTTTTTATCAAAAAATTAATGATATTAGAAATAATATAGTACATCTCTCCAATACTGATCCTCTTAAACCCTGGTACTCCATTATAAACAAATTAAATTCTTTCACCAGGATAGATTTACCTGATTTATATAAAATAATTTCTCAACTGAGACCATCCACCTGAGTCCTTGACCCAATTCAAACAAGTTTTTTCAAAGAAGTTTCTGACATGCTAATTGATAATATTCTTGACATAGTAAACTCATCATTAGATATGGGGATCTTCCCAGACTGTCTTAAGACTGCTGTAGTTAAACCCCTGCTCAAGAAAAATAATCTTGACTCCTCTGCTTTTGAAAATTTTAGACCTATTTCTAAACTGCCTTTCTTAAGTAAAATCCTAGAGAAGGCAGTCATTATACAGCTAAATGACCACCTAAATAAACATGCTATTCTTGATAAGTTTCATTCAGGTTTCAGAACAAATCACAGTACAGAAACTGCACTCATTAAAGTAGGAAATGACTTGCGGGTAAATGCAGACAGAGGCCATTTATCTGTTCTCATCCTCTTAGATCTGAGTGCTGCATTTGATACCATTGATCACAATATTCTTAGAAATCGTCTTAGTCAATGGGTGGGCCTCTGTGGCAGTGTCTTAAATTGGTTTGAGTCCTACCTGGCAGGTAGAAAATTCTTTGGCAGCTGTGGTAATTATACTTCAAAGACACATGATATTCTATATTGTGTTCCACAAAGCTCTATCCTGGGTCTGCTGCTCTTTTCGATTTACATGCTTCCATTAGGCCACATTATCTCGGGGCATAACGTGAGTTACGACGGCTATGCTGATGACACCCAACTGTATTTGTCAATAGCGCCTGATGACCCCGACACTCTTGATTCACTGACACAATGTCTTACTTGTGTTTCTGAATGGATGAGTAGTAATTTTCTCAAACTAACTAAGGAGAAAACAGAAATTTTAGTGATTGGCAAAAATGGATATAATGAGGTTATTAGAAATAAACTTGATGCATTAGAATTAAAAGACAAGATGGAGGTAAAGAATTTAGGGGTAACTATTGACTCTGACCTGAATTTTAAATCACATATTAATCAGATTACTAGGACAGCATTTTTTCACTTAAGAAATATAGCAAATGTTAGACCGCTTATAACATTGCAAGATCCTGAGAAATTAGTTCACACTTTTGTATAAACGTACTCATCTCAGGACTACCCACAAAAGACATCAATTGATTGCAACTAGTGCAGAATGCAGCTGCTAGATCTTAACCAGGAAAAGAAAATCCAAGCATATCTCCCCAGTTTTGATGTCACTACATTGGTTACTTGTGTCATTTAGAATTGACTTTAAAATACTGCTTATGGTTTACAAAGCCTTAAATAATCTCGCTCCATCCTATATTTCAGAATGTCTTTCACCTTACACTCCAAATTGTAACCTTAAATCTTCAAATGAGTGTCTGCTTAAAAATCCAAGAGCTAACCTTAAAAAAAGTGGTGAGGCAGCCTTCTGCTGTTAAGCACCTAAAATCTGGAATAGCTTGCCAATACGAATTTGCCAGGCTAATACAGTGGAGCATTTTAAAAAACTGCTAAAAACACATAACTTTAACATGGCTTTCTCATAGCTTCATTTTAGTTTAATCCTGATGCTCTGTATATTGAATTAAATATCATTATCATTTATGGTGGCTCTGAAATCCGTACTAACCCCTACTTTCTCTTCTGTTCTTTTTCCTGTTTTCTGTGGTGGCGATCTGCGTCACCACCACCTGATCAAAGCACTGTGATGTCCCTACATTGATGGATTAAAGGCCAGAAGTCCACATGATTGTCATCATCAAGTTCTTCCATGAACCCTGAATACAATGAGGACTGATTGAGGTCATTTATGTTAGGTAGAATGCCTAGAGGGGGCTGGGTGGTCTTGTGGCCTTGGAACCCCTGCAGATTTTTTTTCTCCAGCCATCTGGAGTTTTTTGTTGTTGTTTTTTTTCTGTCCTCCCTGGCTTTCGGACCTTACTTTTATTCTATGTTAATTAGTGTTCCCTAATTTTATTTTCTTATTTATTTTGTCTTTTTTCTCTTTATTCATCATGTAAAGCACTTTGAGCTACATCATTTGTATGAAAATTTGCTATATAAATAAATGTTGTTGTTATTGTTATTGTGGTGGAACATCAGCAGCGTGAGTAGGAGGCACAAAAACCTAATTACGACAAGACGAACAAACTCCACAAGTTTAAGAATTGGGATCGCGTGCTGGTGTTGATCCCATCCGATCCATAAATTCTGAGCCGAATGGCAAGGGCCAGCAGTGATAGAAGAGCTTATGTCTCCAGTGAATTGTCATAATTCCTGGGTGGTGGAAACCCATACAAATTTTGCATGTTAATCTTTTAAAGGAGTGGCATAACTGTTACGAAGTCCTGCTCACAGCCACAGCAGTCCCCCTGACTGAGGTCGCTATTAGGGACGACTTAACTGACACCCAGAAAGCAGAATTGCTATTGCTGATGAGGGGAATTCGGATGTCTTTTCGGCAGCACCTGGCAGAACGACGATTGCAGAACATAAGATTGTCACTCCACCTGGTGTTACTATACAGGTGGCCCCGTATCGCCTACCAGAGGCAATAAGGAAAGTGATACATGAGGAAGTCCAACAGATGCTCTAAGTAGGTGTTATTCGGTTGAACAAAAGCAAAATAGCGAAGTCCAATTGTAATAGTCTCAAAGTCAGGCAGTTCAGTTCTGTATTGATATTAGGCATTTGAATGAGATTTCCAAGTTTGATGCATACCCGATGCCGTATGTGGATGAGCTGTTGGAAAAGCTCTGGCAGACTTCATATCTCTCCACCCTTGACCTCACAAAGGGTTATTGCCAGGTCCCTTTGGAGGAGTCTAGTTGTGAGAAGACCGTGTTTGCCATTCTGGACAGGTTGTTTAAATTTACGGCACTCCTTTTTGGTCTTCATGGTGCACCGCTGACCTTTCAGTGAATGATGGATCATATACTGCGTCCCCATTCCACATACATGGGTGCCTATCTTGATGATGTGGTTATTTTCAGCAATAGCTGGGAATCTCATCTCGTCCGCTTTCAGGTAGTGCCGACAGGTTATGGCTGGCGGGGTTTGACAGCAAACCCTCAGAAAGGCTTGCTGGGTATGTCGGAAACCCATCATCTGGAATATTTCATGAGAAGGGTTTGCTCAAGCATCAAATGGACAAGGTTGGGGAGGTGCTTGCATATCCCCCTCACTGACTTGACAAAAGGCAGAAAGAATCGTAGTGTTGTCTGCTTGTAAGAGAGCTTTAGTGGACCTAAAACCCGCTTTATCATCATTCCCGGTTCTGCGCAATCCTGACTTTTTGAAGGAATTTATTCTGCAAATGGATGCTAGTGCTTTGGGTTTAAAAATATTGACAGTTGATCATACCATTCAAGGTAGTGGGGGGACAGTGGGGGGCACAAGTGAAGCAATGATCCAAGAGTATTAGCACCTACTATGGGATGGATGACATGCTGGTTGCATTTGCTTTGTTGAAGTCTTTAGCTAAAATAAATATTCCCTGAGGATATAAATGCTCGTTTTCTGTAATAATGTTGTACATATAATCCAGCGCATTGTTTGTTGCAGAGGAATATAAACAGCAATCAAAAAAAACACCAGTGAGGTCACTCGAAAGAAAATGGATAATGGTTGATCAATAAATATTATACCCTTGATTTAAATACTGATAAGGTATTCTTATGCTACCTGAAAGAACAGGAGTATGTTTAAGGACCCTGTAGCCTACATTAATGTTGGGGATTGTAACAAGGCCTGTGTCTTGTAAGGACAGCATGTGTATTAGAATGTTACAGTAAGTTCTGTTATTTTAAAAATTAATAAAGTAGGAAGATTTTGAAACCAGTCTTAAGTTTAACTTAAAAAGCAACACAGAAACTTACAAAGAGAAGTTACATGGTCATACTTCCTAATTCTATTCAGGATACTTACAAAAGTATTTTGAATGAACTCCAGGCAGGAAATAGAATGATTTGAGCTGACTGTGAATAAAGCATTTTAATAGTCAATTATACTTGTCTGTATCTTGCATAGTGAAAACGAATGTTGAATTTACTAAGTTCCTTGACTGGAACAAGAAGTACAGTAATGAGTACCAAAGATAACACTTAATTTGCTAGTGCAATTTAACAAAGTTGAAATTTAAGTCCTTGGTCTACTTTTATTCAAGTTTGAGGACAAATATTTATCATTCACTCATGATTTAAAATATATGAAACAGCTAATAATGTGACACAATAAGAGACCCCTTTTCAGTTTTTAGTTAAGTACAGGCAGGTGCCAGCCAAATATAAGTAAAAATAAATGTCATGTTTTTCCAAAGATATCTCCAGATTGCAAAAAAAACAAAAACCTGAGAAACAGTTTTGTCTCCAGTACTCGGTCCTAAAGGAAAGAATACTGTATTTAATTTAAGGAGTTCTGTCATCATATTTTTGCACACATCACTGAAAGTAACTTTTAATTATGAACGTGGACACATTTGTTGGTACTCCTTCACAAAAAAGAAGAAGCCACAATTGTCTCTTAAAATAACTTGAAACTGACAAAAGTAATTAGAACTCGCCATTGTTTATTCCGAATTTAAGAAAAATCAGACTTTGCTTTTAGGGCTTTGATTCAACAGAATATTTCAAATATTAACACAAATGAAAATGACATGGACAAAAATGATGGACCCCTTAACCCAATATTTTCTTGCACAACCTTTAGAGGCAATCACAGCAAACAAGCTATTCCTGGAGCCCTCAATGAAACTTCTACATGTGTCAGCAGGTAGTTTGGCCCTCCCTTCCTGAGCAAACTGCCCCAGCTGTGTCAGGCATGAAGGGTGCCTTTTCCAGACTGAAAGTTTCTGTACTTTCCATAGATGTTAAACAGAATTCAAACCAGGGTTCATAGAAGGTCACTTCAGAATAGACTAATGTTTTGTTCTTAGCCATTATGGAAGATGGCCAGGGCAGTTGACTGGCCAAGACGCCTCCACGTTGGGATGATTGGGGTAGCAAGTGTGGCCAGAGCATTATCTTCCCTGAAACGCTAGATGGCAGCCCACCTGGGTTACAGCGGTGCCTTGGACTCCCGCAGGGCTTCGTGGGAGTTGAAGTTTGATGCAGCCCTGTTCGGATCCATGGGTGCCACCAGGGGTGCTACAATTACTGCTGAGCCCTGGAGAGCAGCTCTTCCGCCACACCCGGAAGTGCTACTGGAAACATATCAGACACCTGGAGCACTTCCAGGTGCCCTATTATAAGGGGCCAGCAGACACTACTCCGGGAGCCAGAGTCGGGTGGAGGAGGACGAAGCCTGCTGAGGAGGAATGGAGGAGAAAGAGAGAAAGAAGGACTGGGAGAAAAGAGAGTGAGAGACAAAGAGAGAAGAAAAGAGGAAAGAAAGTGTGTGTTTGGGCTGTTGGAGACACTGAACTATACATAAATCATGTGTGCTTTTTGTACTTGTGCCTCCAGCTTCTGTCTGTGTCGGGGTTAGCCTTTACACCACTCCTGGGTTCTTTTTAGCTGTGTGCTTTAGATCATTATCTTGTTGGAGGATCCATGACCTGCAACTTAGAAAGAGCTTTCTGACACTGTACAGTATGTTTTGCTCCAAAATGTCTTGATAGTCTTAAGATTCCATTGTTCCCTGTACAGACTCAAGGCACACTTGTGCCGGACGCAGCAAAAGAGTCACAAAACACAACAAAGCCTCCTCAATGTTTTACAGTAAGTATGATATTCTTTTGTTTAAAAGCTTCACTTTTTTCATCTATGCACAAAAAGCTGATGTGACTTGCCAGAAAGCTCAAATTTTATCTCATCTGTCCAAAGTACATTCTCCCAGAGGTATGGTAGCTTGTCAATATGCAAAACGCCTTGATAATGGGAATGGCGCTATATAAATAAAATGTATTGTTATTATTATTATTAAAGTTCAGTCCAGCTTTTTTGTTTTTCTTTCAACAGTGGAGTCCTCCTGGGTCTTCTTCCATTGAGTAGAATTGTTACTCAAAAAATGACTAATGGTGTGAACAGATGTTGGGGGACCCTGACCCTGGAATTCAGCTTATATCTCTTGGGAAGTTGTCTTTGGCTTTTTGTCTACCATTCTCACTATTCTTTGCCCATACTAGGGTTGATTTTACTTTGCAGCCATGCCCACATAGGTTGGCTTCAGTGCAATGGACCTTAAACTTCTTAATAATATTTACATACTGTATGTTGTCACAGGGATATCAGACTGCTTGAAGATGGTCTTAGACCTTTTGCCTTTAACGTGGTTGTCTATCATTTTCTTTCTGATCTCCTCAGACAACTCCTTTGCTTTCTCTGGTCCATGTTAAGTGTGTGAAACACAATGACACCAAATAGCAGAGTGACTACATTTCTCCATGTAAATAGGCTGAATGACTGATAGCAAGATTAAAGACTTGTGTGATACTAATTAAAGAAAACAGCTAGTTTGAAGAAAAAAAACCACTCTAATCCAATTATTTATCTTTTCTAGGGGTACCAACAAATGTGTCCAGGCCATTTTAGAATATCTTTGCAGAATAAACAATACTTTATATCTTTTCACACTTGCTTTGCCTTACTCAATGACATATCAAAGGCATGCAGGTATACATAAGACAATTGCTTTTAATTTAATTAATTTTCAGGAGGCATATAGTACTTTTTAATGAGCTGTAATGGTACCAACAAATTCGTCCACATCTATATAATTAACACCCATATTATAATAGAATGTTGAGGGTAAAGCTGTGTTCAAACCTAAAAGCAAAATGCTGTAGTATTTATTGCATCAGAAATGACTAGCATACAGTTCTTACCACATATTAAGACTAACTGTGTTATTAATGACCTAGAAACAAGGAACTGTTCAAAATAAATGTAGATTTTTCAGATGACATTAAAACCACAGGGCTAATGTTTTTTCAAGAGTGTTATCAAAAAAATGATTCTATATGTTTTGACACTTAAGTACATTCAATGTACTTAAGTGCATTCAGATGTAATTCAAATAATTTCCCCCCAAAAAATGTATTATATATTAAAATGCTACATCAAGTATACATGCTGCAAACATAGGTCAGGGAATGGTCTATGTAAGCGCTTTGTAGAAAGATTGAGAGAACCACACCGACATTCAGAGCACACCTGTGAAGTATGGAAAATGTAATAATGATAACCTGGAATGTATTTTAAGTGTCCAGTAAATATTCAAGAGTGATAACAGAAAATATGCCAAGGAAGACACCAAGGTCAAAAGTTAGGAAAACATGATTCCCTTCTGAGAGGGTGGGACATTGCTAGTTAGCCTTGAAACGTTCTGGAGATACAGCTCTCTGAAGGCTGCTTACCAGAGGATGGTCTAACCTCGAGGTCTTGTGTAGCTACAGAAAACCACCCCATAGGTAGCACAGATTTATTGACTTCTCCTTACTACACATTAGGGGACCTTAGAGCTGTTGGGTATGTTTTGCAAAGACTCAGTGCTGGGAGGACGAAAGGGTTGGAACCTGAAATGCAGAAAAATGACAGATGCCAGGTAAAATGCTTTTATGGTCTTGAAGAGGTGTGAAAGTAGGGGCTCAAAATTTTACAGCATCAAGTACTTTTGTTTTATTCATCTCTTCCTTGTATATTTTTATGACAATGGAAGCACCCATTTCAACATGTTTAGACACTTCTTAGAGTTATTCTGAATGAGAAAAGACACATGAATGCTTCTGTATCACGTTTAAAATTCCATGAAGACATATTTTAAACACTGTGACACTGCAATATAATACAAATAAAAATCAATAAGAATACTGTTATTAACTTTACACAAAACATTGTTTTATATATATATATATATATATATATATATATTTCTTTTGAAGTACAGTATAAAAAATACAATGCAAAATACAAAGCTGTTGAATATTACATGCAATGTACTCAATAAAATATTGGAGTAGGCAGAAACGACAGTAAGACAAGACAACTGGTATTGAAGTTATCTGTGTTGGATAGAACTGGTTATACACTTGTAAAAAAAGGAATCTCACCTTTTGTAGTAACAAGAACATTTTTTGTTAAGCCATCAATAACCACTTCTGTTCATGTATGTATCCTTTTGGCCTTATTCTCTACACCTACATCACAATGCAGTTCTGAAACAGCGCACTGTTTTTTCATTCTGTACATCTAAACCATATCCGACTATATCTGCTTCACCATAAATTCTTACTTTCAAATCATAATTTGCCTTATTTCCCATACTGAAATATTGGATATTCAACAGCTAATTATTCCCACACCCTTTTTAATTTTGGTTTATTGTTCATCTTAAACTGGTCTGTCTCAACTGCACACACAATAAAATTCCTCATACAACATGTATAATTATTTCCCTTATACCAGAGATGTGCCTTTACAAATTACAATGGAGACAGCTACTGACACTGCTTCTGTGCTAGTCTCATCTATTGAGACATTTAATTTACAGTATTCAGTGCTCATATCAGTTTGATCAAATATTGAAAAAGGATACAATTTATAACATTTCTAAAAGCATGGTCCCAAAATTGGGGCTATGAAATTTAAAAAAATAAAACCCTAGTGATTTACTGTAACAACAAAAAGAAAAACAAGTCCTAAATTTTTATTCCATGCTACCCGGTGTGCATATTGTCAAAGAGCAGATTAATGGATAACTTATTAAACTTAATGCTCAAGGTAAAATGTCAGTCGTTTATACTGCTTTTATCCTGTGATATGCATATCATTTATTATAACATTTCATTCCATCAATCATTAACATGTACAACATTTTTAAAAAGGATAAATATACTTTGACATATTTCTTTTCCTGGATAGTTAACTTAATTAAAAGCAAAAATCTGCAGTATTGATATTCTTTAGTGCACACCAGGAATCTACTGGTACAAGTCTATATTTTCTATATTTTTGTCAATTCAGTAATTCAAACTCTAGCATACATATTGGCTTTAATGGCACCCCCTTCCAAAGGTGTTTTATATATATGCATAGGTCTGATCACAATCTGATATTTGGGTGGTTACCTACCAGATAACGTTTGTGGTTGGTCGGTCAGTCGGCAGACATCCGCTACGTCCTCTCAGTTTCGAGAAACAGACAACTGGTCGACCAACAACAAGTGTTACCTGGTAGGTAACCACTCAAATATCCGATTGTGATCAGACCTATGCATGCAATACTCCAATCTACACCCTGTCAAGTAAGCGAACCAGCTGCCGTGGCACAATGTCTAAGGCTCTGCCTCGGGTGCTGATGTTGAAGCAAAAGTGCATAAACTTGAGGAGCCCCAATTAGGGCTAAACAAATGTGGTGTACTCTTTGTATAATTTGGCAGGTACTACATAACAATGCTAGTAATCCCAGAGTCTTGTTCTCTACAATTGATCGTCTTCTAAATCCAGGTCACTCAATGGAATGCTGTTTATTAAAGCAGCGCTGCAATTTATGGAGGAAACTATGATTTGGTCTGCTAGAAATGAATAAGAAAATAAAATAAAAAAAAGAACATCAAACAAATTTCTCTCTCAAAAGAAATGGAGACATATAACCATCATCTTCAAACTATGAAATCTTCATGCAGAATTAGAATATACAAAACATTAGCAAGCAGAAAATGATCAACAGCAAAACATCACAAAACACATGGTCTACTCATGCAAACACCTACACTCAAGCAGTGTTAATTTGCAATCTCCTATTCACCTAATATTCACTCCGAGCATCATTGTGGGTACAAGAGGAAAACCTGAGTATCCAGGTGAAAACTCATACAGATATAGGGACAATGTGCAAACTCCAAATGGAAAATGACTATGTAGGTGCAGGATTTGAACCCCTGAAGCAGTGTCTATGATGTAATAAGAATCTACTACATATAGATAACAAAACAAAAATATTTTACTTTACACAGGCAGCAAAATGTTACTTTTTGAATACCTCCTTGGTCTAGTCTGAATTTCATACCACTCTGACTTATTACCAGCTTCATCTATTACATTACATATTTAGGAATATCACCTTTAAGAAAACAAAATCTCAGGTAATTACTTGAAATGATAATGTAATATTGAAATCATTCCAATTGTAGCTTTATATTTCTCAAAATAGCATTTATCTGAATAAATGCAACAATTTAACCAAGAAAGAGCTCTATGCTGAAGTAATTCACTCACTGAACCTTAATTTTAATAATTGTTAGAATACAGAAGATATGGTCAATACATGTCATCAAAAAACTCCACACGTAGGATTTACATTCCATGAATATCTGCTATTGAAATTTTTTTATCTACCTGTATATATTCCATATATTTTGCAATTTATATCATCCGCGATGGAGATGTCTTGGGGTCCCCTGTGACTGTAGGTTTTTATTCCAACCAATTTCACAATGCATCATTCTTACTTTATCTCATTGTTTAGTGAGCTGTCTCTTTTTATTTCTTATTCTAAAAAAATCTGAAATATTTGTATTTTTGCCAGAATTTCAAATGGTAAAATTTCCTTTGCCATTTTTTACTTGATCCTTTTCTATAGAGTTTGCTTCTTTAATCATATTTAAATGCTGACAATACACAGTTCTATTACTTTGGTGCCACATTCACTTATCTGCTCATCTGTAAGAAAAATTGCTTAATGAGCAGACAAATCAAAATGGCGGTGAAGAAATTACTTCTATTTAGCATTCAATGTTGTCTGCACTGCTCATTACTAATCATCAGCATTTGGATATAGTTAAAGGAGCAATCTCTTTTGACAAGAGTCCATTAAAAATGGCTAAAAATATAAGCAACTAAAGCTAAGGCAAAGAATATGAATATTTTCAATTTCTTAGAAATATTTGCAAGGCTACATAATTACACAATGAGATCAAATACAGGTAAGACTAATGAACTGACTGTGAAATTGGTTGTGACACATACCTGCAGCCAAGGTGGTCTCCAGGCCTGAACTTGAAAACCACTGCTTTACAGATTTTTAGATATACAGGATTCCTCTCTAACATTGTATAACAGTAAAATTACTTTCTGTGTTTTCAAAATACTGCCAATAAGTTTGCTATACATAGATGCAAGTCTTTACTCCATAAAACTATAACTGGACACTGGACACAAATGACAAAAATATGAAAAAGCATTTTTGTTTCCCATAGATGTAGTTAATTAAAACATGTGCAGTGAAAAACTAAATATCTCAAAAGAGAAAAAAGAAAGGGTTCCTTGATGGCAGTATGTTTTTATTGAGGCCCTTTTATTAATTAGAAGTCAGCTCAAGCTTTAATTTGCATGTCAATTGAGTAGCTAGCTTCAACTCTCAAGTACTTGCCGTTGCACATATTTTTATTTTTGAGAAAATTGAGAACATAATTAACAAACAAACCTGGATTTTCAACTACACTCCTCATCACTTTCTGTATCATTATCTCAAAAGTGTATTTATTACACATAATTATGTGTAAATAATATAAAATTAGTTGATCCATTATTCCTTAAATTGATACTTACATCTCATTGCTAAAAAGCCAACAAGCAAAGAATCAAGCAAGAAGGAATAAAGACAATGACTTGTGAAACAAAGGCTAAAATTGCAAAGAGCTTTAAAAGCTCTTAAAATTGCAAATCTTTTAAAAAGTTATAAAGGGTGACATCCAATTAAACTACGAGTTTAATTAATAGAAAGATTTAGCAAATAACAACAAACTGTCTGGAATGTAAACTTACTGCTACTCTGGGGACTGGAGACCCCTGAAGAGAAAAAAAAGAAACAACCATGATTGACTTACATCAAGTAGAGTGTGGAGGTGCTGATCCTGGAAGACACTATGCAGAAAGTCCAAGTCCTTCTCGCTACAGTCTGTCAGAGCATGGATCTCTTCTAGGCTGTCTAGCACCTGTGAAACAGCCCCTGAGAGTGGACAAATACAAAAAGCATTCACTGCATATTACTAAACAGCAGTCACTTAAATAAGAATGACCTTTGACTGGTATTTGTGCTTTTATCTGTGTGTGACTGCACCTGTAACAAACTTAAATATTTCTCTAACAAAAAAGTAAATAAGGGGTCTCTAATATTCCTTGTGAAACTGACATACCTATTTAAAAATTAAAATTGTTTTGCCTTAGTTGCTTATGAACCTGTAAAATTCACATAGAATAGCTTTGAAGGGTGCAAGAAAAGTTTAATATTTTTTCATGAAGTAAACAATATAATTAAAATAATAATTTTCAGAAAAGAGTAGAAAATATCCTTGGAAAGTAACACAAAGTGTTTTATGATACGCTTCATAAACAAATCTCAAGGAAATTTAGCATAAAACAGATATTACCATAAAATAACAGAGAATAAAGAAAGAAAATAAGAAAAGTCTGTTAAACCTTACATGACAATAAATAGGCCTCCTAAAACTTAATTTAAATAGGTGTTCAACAGTTGTAAGGATGGAACTTGAAGATAAATTAATATCTATAAAGAAAACAAAAAAATAGCTGGTTTCTATTTGATTCACATACAGTGCCATCCACTATTATTAGCACCCCTTGTAAAAACTAGTAAGATGGGTTAGAAAAAAATCACTGTTTGCTAAAGAACCGTCATCTTGCACTGAAAAAATGAGAAACATCTGACTTTTAATTGAAACAAGTTCATTCAAAGAAAAACAAAGCCCTCATCATGAGATTTATATTTTTAACAAAAATACATTCTTACAAATTTTTACAAGGGGTGCCAATAATAGTAGTATTTACTAACTACTAATTATATACTTAACTAAAACAGGAAAAAAACTATGTCTAATTAATGGAGGTATTTATGCCAGATGATTACAGGTATTTACTTAATCATAGATGTTTAATTTGCAACTTTTGAATGACGACAGAAGTTGTGGTTGTAAAATCTATTGTTCTTAATGGCTTAATCATTGAACCAATGCCTTGCTAATTGACAAGTTTTCTGACCACAGTTACACGAAGCATGTTCATAACAGAAAGTACATACACATTGTTAATAGGGAAGAGATGGAATCCAGCAATATGTGAAATGAGAAAATGAAAAGTTCTAGCTAGAAGTCTGAGTAAAACCAGAGCAAGATAAACAATCAAAAACAGTCAATTCCGTTTGAGCAGTTCTATACACAAAGTACAGTACGTTTTGGCAGAAGAGAAAAAATTCCTGATCAACATTTATGCTTTGTCCCTTTTAAAGGGAGCAAACAACAATGTATTGTGTATACCATCTGATCAAGGCACCATGTAGTCCCTACATTGATGGACTGAAGGCAGTACCCCAGATGTCCACATGACCATCATCATCAAATTCTTTCACGTGAAGTCTGAAAACCATGAAGACTGATTTAGATCAATTATATTAAGTAGAATGCCCAGTGTGAACTGGGCGGTCTCTTGGCCTTGGAACCCCTACAGATATTGTTTTTTTTTTTATCCAGCCCATCTGTAGTTTTTTTTTTCTTTTTTTCTATACTTTTGGCCAGCTGCCCTTACTTAATTCTTTGTTACTTAGTATTGCCTAATCTTATTTTTGTTTCATATAAACTTTTCTTTCTTCATCTTGTAAATCACTTTGAGCTACATCATTTGTATGAAAATGCACTATACAAATAAATGTTGTTGTTGTTGTAAAGTACTATTTTAGTGGCATCAAGGGGCTTATAAGGCAATTACATTTACTGTAGTACCTTGAGGCTTAAACTACATGTAGATTAATCTATTTTTCTGTAAGATTACAAAAATGTATATAATTAGCTTAGATAAAATAAAATCCATTTACCTGTATAGTGATTGAAACTGTGCAATCTGTTTATTGTATATTAAATATTTTTCAGCCAATGAAATATGCTCTGGTTTACTTATTATCTTCAATACACATATGAATAAAACATCATATCTAAGACAGTCGTTAAAGTGACACTACAAAAGAGCACTAACTTTTCAACAAATGAAAAAAAAAAAAAAAGTCCAGGTTGAGTGGAAATCAAAAATCTTCCCCTCTTTCCAAACCAACAGTCTGAGTAATCAAAATGTTAAGAGAAGAAAATTGCCATGATTTATTTAAATCTATAAAAAGACTGTGTAATATATGTATGATGCCTTACTTGAAATATTAATTTCTCTGTTGACCACAATATTACAAGAATACAGGACAACAGAAAGATTATAAATGTCCATTAAGGCCTGATGAGCTATGTATTATATCAAGCAGCATCTACTCTTCAAAACATTTCTTCAATATTTTCACAATTAACACTTCTAAAACAAATGAGACAGAAAGTGAGAGATTATCAATGCATTGCTGGAACATTGTGCTTTGTCAAATTAACCTCAGAAACTTTTCCTGATGCAAGTTAAATAATCATCTGCATAGACTCCAATTATACAGACCATTGTTCCATTCTTGAATACTCCTGATGATAGTAAAATGTGTCAAGCTAAGGGCTGTATAATGAGGACAAAAACAAAAGGTGTAAGTGGGAAAATCTGCCTTGTTTCATTAGAAAAAAGTTGATTGATACTTCGACTTTCGCGGCTTCACTCTATCACGGATTTTATATGTAAGCATATTTAAATATATATCTCAGATTTTTTGCTGGTTTGCGGATTTCTGCGGACAATGGGTCTTTTAATTTCTGGTACATGCTTCCTCAGTTGGTTTGCCCAGTTGACTTCATACAAGGGACGCTATTGGCAGATGGCTGAGAAGCTACCCAACCAGAGCGCGTATTACATATTAAACTCCTCAAATATATTGTGAGCACGGGGGCTGTTTGCACCCCTAGAGGATACGGCTGCTCGTCTAAAAATGCTGAAAGATTACCTTCACATTGCTCTCTTCCTTGCTGGGCTTACATATGGCTGCTTTGTCAAGCGATATGCTTCCCGCACTGTGCTTCGCATACTTAAAAGATCAAACAGCACGTATTGATTTTTGATTGTCTGCTTTTCTCTCTCTCTCTCTCGCTCTGACATTCTCTGCTCCTGACGGAGGGGGTATGAGCAGGGGGGCTGTTCACACCCCTAGAGGATACGGATGCTCGTCTAAAAATGCTGAAAGATTACCTTCACGTTGCTCCCTTCTGTGCAGCTGCTTTGTCAAGCGACATGCTTCCTGCACGGTGCTTCGCATACTTAAAAGCTCGAAGGGCACGTATTGATTTTTGATTGTTTGTTTTTCTCGGTCTGTCTCTCTCTCTCTCTGATATTCTCTGCTCCTGACGGAGGGGGTGTGAGCAGAGGGGCTGTTCACACACTGGCCTAGAGGATACGGACGCTCCTCTAAAAAATGCTGAAAGACTACCTTTACATTGTACATCCTTGGAGCTGCTTTGTCTGGCGGTGCTTCGCATACTTAAAAGCCAAACAGCCCTATTGATTTTTGTTTGCTTTTTTCTCTCTCTCTCTGACATTCTCTGCTCCTGACGCGTACTCCTTTGAAGAGGAAGATATGTTTGCATTCTTTTAATTGTGAGACGGAACTGTCATCTCTGTCTTGTCATGGAGCACAGTTTAAACTTTTGAAAAAGAGATAAATGTTTGTTTGCAGTGTTTGAATAAAGTTCCTGTCTCTCTACAACCTCCTGTGTTTCTATGCAAATCTGTGACCCAAGCATGACAATATAAAAATAACCATATAAACATATGGTTTCTACTTCGCGGATTTTCACCTTTCGCGGGGGGTTCTGGAACACAACCCCCACGATCAAGGAGGGATTACTGTACATGAATCTCAGACTTAAATTCATGCAAAACATCTGACAAATATAACCAGTGAACTCAGGAAAATGACATTAAGACCTAATACAATAGTAGCAGCAGATTTAAAATTTGTAGGCTCCGAGCCTCTTCATTCGGACCCGATTTTTAAGAACATAACTTTTGCTTCTAAAAATCCCAATAATCAACATGCACAGTTCAATTTTTTTGTGTACAGTACTTTAACTCCCCTAAACATTTTGGTATTGGCCTAATGTTCCTATTTGTTTTCTTTGTTCTTCTGCAATTCCAGCTACTTTTTTTATCACGTGTACCTGGAAATGTCCTAAAGTTTTATCCTTTTGGCGAGCTCTGTCACAATTTCATTCTTCAGTCCTCTCCTGTTATATTCCCCTTACTCTTCAAGTTTTCTTTCTTTTGGATCTTTTATCACTTTCGCTATCCTCTTTCCAACTCTTTTACATTGATCTCTTTTGCACAATAACTGCAAAGGTAGTTTTAGTTTAGCTTTCTGGAAATCCTCTTTGTATAGCCTTACAGCTCTTGCTCATTCTGTTGATAGAATTAATGGTTCAACCAGCTCATATTTTTCAAAGTGGCAATTGTATGTAGAAGATGTTCTGATTAACTTGGAGAGGAATTCTGACTTTATCTCCACATATTTTTTTTGTGCTGCCCCATCATCTCTCCACTGTAATTCACTACTGCTACCTGAGGCTGGGGTTGGGATTTGGCAGTGTTGGGTGCGTGCTTTTATATGTATTGATGCTTTTATGGTCATGTCATATTTGACTTCCTCTAATTATTATCTGCATATTTATTAAAAATGTAATTAAAAAAGCTTCAACCTCAGAGATGGGAGTATGAAGTCCAGATAATACATGAATTATTTCCAATAAAAAATAGCTTTTAGCCATTTGAAATTCAACTTTTTTAGCCATGACCTGACATTTTGGGAGTAATAAATGCATTTTTCTTAGCTAATTTTAGCGAATTTATATCAACAGTGATCAAGTTCATTAAGGTGCTTAATTGGATTTGATAATATATAAACAAAATGTATGTTGAAGTTCTAGAATATGTACTTTAAGTATTGACTGCCTTTTTCAATTCACTTGTTTTTTTCATTAGAGGCCAACAGAATGAAAACCCATCTTATATATACAGTACCTTATGGAGACACCATAATGTGGCACTATTTGACAAAGAGTCAGCATTAGTATGAGTAAGTTCTGAAAGTAACTGCTCAAACTGCAAGTCGAAAGAAACTGTAGGATAAGCAAAACATTGTTGTGTATGTAAAGCCTACTGCTAGATAGAATTGGGGATTCGTCCAGTTCTTTATAATTGGAAAATAATCACACCAGTGGAAAATTACACTCCTTATAGAATTCATTTATCAACTAAAAAAATAATTGAAATGAAAGTAAGTAGCATGTAAACACCTCTAAGCATCATACAGTAATTAATTTAGTCTTGTGTATAATTTACAACTATAATAACAGCCCTGACTTGCTTCCAAAGTTTAGACAGAAATATAAGTGGAGTACACATATTAACAACAGTATAAGCATTGTTATTAATATTACCAGAATAATAATGCAGCCCACAGAATCTACTACTGTATTAATTTGTACATATAAACAGTCCTTAAATGTTGTCAAAATCCCTCTTTTCCTTTAAGCTTTGTACATTTACTGTAACTTGCTTTAACATTTTTAGTAAGATCAGTTTCTACAATTCACAAAATGTCACAACCAGTTAATAATGGGATCTCTAAAAGAGGGTGTTATGCCCCATAAGATTAATAAATAGTATCTTAAGATCCATACCAGAAATCAGAACATTCACAGTAAAAAAAAAAATCATACTATAGAAGGCATTTGCTTCTATTCTGCTTCATAAGAAACAGAAGATGTCATGGAAGATGAAGGAGAAAGCTTAAAAGAAACAGGTGAGCTGTGTTGGCTTCTGTGAGATGAAAATTTCAAGGCAGCAAAAAACTCCAGCAATGCCACTTTTTTAATTTTGCTTGTTTGATATGTAAAGCAATTCTTTGAATTAAAATTATTTAGAAATAAGTCCTTTTTGAACATGTTATTACATTAGCTGCTTATAATGAACCAAATGGTAGCTCTAAGAATAACAATACACAACCCAATCCAGTACCTAACTATTTGATTAACAAGTTATTATGTCCCTTCTGCTAAATTTGATCACTTTTTGGTTTCCTGCGGCACCTGAGTGGTACAACATTGAGATTGTAAGAAACTTCTACAAATTATATAAAATGATCCTCCTCAGTCTCAGTAGTATGCAGTTTCATGTAAATGCTCAACTGATTCATGTCACAGAAATATCTGCAAACACTCTGGGCTCCTTTGTTTTACTTTTTTAAGGAGAATCAGGATGAGTTTCAAGAAAGATTTACATGGAAAATCAAACAAAGCAACTTACAAATTGTACAATTTGCAAATTGTACACTCTTAAATTAATTATTTACTGACAGCATATTACGCTCCACATATTGTCGTTTGCCTTTATTGCTGCTTTCTTTATAGCGCCTGTTGCTCATGGTTAAACACTAATGTTATGAAAAAGAAAAGATCATTTAGGTCCACTAGATAATCATCTTTTCCAGGAAAGTGGGGGAACTCCATACTGTATATGAGGTAGGGATGCTAACTCTGGAAACAATTGCTCATTATGCAGACAGGTACAAAAAAGTACAAGGAGAGGACAGAATCAGCATTCAGACATTAGAGTACAGAAGAATAATCACCGACTGCAGAGGATGCATCATTATGTTTTTGATCATTATAGTAGAGCACTTTAATTTGAATGCAAAAAAGCCACATGCATAAAAAACTCACATAAGACCAATATCTTCTTCCTAAAGACAATCTCAGTTAATTTATTAAATTACAATTTCTCTCTGCAACAATAATATGAACTTTGCAAATAGCCATGAGTTCACAGAAAATCACAGAGGAAATTTTCTAAACTGTGATAACTAATTGGCAAGGTTAAGGCTGATTTTTTTAATCCAAAAAAAGCCTGCAATGCTCAATATTAAACACCTTTTTAAACTGTATAAAAATATGATTTCACTGTCAAACAGCAACTGTATAATAAGTATTTTTTTCCTTTCATGTCCTTGTTACTACCATCTAAAAGCTTTAAATGTAATGCTCTGTGTATATAAAAATATACTAAAGTATCTAAAATTTTAAATCTCAATAAATTAAAATGACTATTACATGTGTTCTTTTTCATAATACAGATAAACCCACTTAAAATTTCCAAAGTTTTCTGGACAGCATAATGAAGTTGTTTAGTTATTATCTTTTTCGCCCATAAGAGTAAACAGCATTACAAAAATAAAGCAGAATGTTACTACTCAATAATAAAGGCTACCTTTTGATTGCATGTTATAAGTAACAAATTGGAACTTTTCCTCATATCTGATACAATTCACATTCATTTTAAAAATACCTTATCTTGGGTTGTAAATCTAGTGTCAGTCTTGCATGTTTCTGGACTGAAACCACAAACTATTATCAGAGTCCTTTTAGAACCTCAACTGAAAATAGACAAGTTACTATTATTCCCTAAATTGCTGGAATTCAATGCATGATTTTCTGTCCACCATGTGTGCTTTGATATTAGTCTGCAGCACCTGCCCTAACCCTGATCTTTTTTGCATACAATGCTGCCTAGTGTCATAATAAGTGGAATCACTGGATATGTCTGTATTTAAAATACAGTGGACAGACGTCATGCCCTTACTATACAAAAGTCTGGGCGATTTTAATAATAAACTAGGTACCATATGTATTTATATTATTGAAGGAATTGAGTTGCGACTTCCTGGAAGATGTGTGGACAGTACTACCAGAAAATACACCTGTATGTCAAAAGTTTATAAGTTTGGTTTACAGCACTATGTACAGCAATCAAATCAAGTACTCTGAACCTCTAATTCTAACAACATAACCAAATAAGATAAAGACTATACATTTGCCTGTTTTAGATCATATTCACTTGTAAGCAATTGAATGCTACAGACACAAAGCTCATTTTAATTTGATTATGAAAAATGATTGTGCAACTATTGTAATGAGCTTTTGTAGAGATTTGCTTAATGGTGCAAGGTAAATTGTAAATTCATAAAAATGATTTGTCAAAAGCTTTGACAGAATAAAGATAAACCAAATTTTAGCTTTATTATAATTCCAAAGATATAATCACATCTATTTAATTTGTACCCAAAGTACTGCAAGTAGCAAAAACAAATGCATTCATATACTGAAACCTAACAAAACAGAAGCTAGCTGGCAAAGAATATGTTGAGTCATTTAAAATCCTTTACTTTTTGAATCAATCTTGATAGGAGATGTATCAAAATGCTTACATTTAAAAACTAATGTTGATGGCATAAACTCTGGAATACAAAATGGATCATTTTAAGACAGGATAGTATTCTGTTTAAAAGGACTACAATCAGAAGAGACTATATCAGACCAAAATAAAAAAAAAGCTGAGTTAAATAAGTTGAAGTAAAACATACCGGGGAAGTCTAAAAGCAAAAATAACTAATAAAATTTCCAATGAAAAAAAAAAACAAACAAAAAAACACATGCATAGCTGGGAAGGCATCTAATTTGAAATTAAGAAAATTGCAGGCTGCATCCACTGCAAAAGTAGTTAAGATTAAAGATGCAACTAAATCTTCTCCAAAAATCTACACAGACAAAGATTAAAAAGTTAATATGAGTAAACAATAATCACTTATAGCAGTTACAACAAATCGTATCTATGGTTTCTTACTAAGAATCTAAGCCTATTCTGAGGAGAGATGCTGGTCAATCCTATTGAAAAGAAACGCATCCACATTCTACAGCTCATTTGTTACTGGGTTAAATGAATATGGCTCCCAATATAAAACTGTCTTCTCAAATTATTTATTAAGTTTAATAAACAAAGAATCTTGAGATATCTTATCAAACAATATCTAAAAAAACTGGTTCCTTCCTCTTTAATGAACAAGATTTTACAAACATTCATGCATAAACGCTGGACAACTGTATTTTTACTGACCATTCTCTGGTAGAAATGGTCACATTTTTAAAATTTCGGTACATATTTCAGGGTTGCATGCCACTGCCTCCAGTTATGTCTAACTACTATATAAAAATTCCAAAGTTTTGTTTGTAGGTACTCTATAGTTACTTTAACTATTCTCACAACCAGAAAGTTTGATCAAAATGACTGGGGATTTTCATTTGCAAATCAATCACTCTTTTTCACATTTCTGCTTGAAAAAATTTTAATAAAACAATTAAATTGCAAAAACTGAAATGTCTACAATTTTTAAATATTCATCTATTCTTTGTGGTATTTGAGTGAATGGCCTGTATGTATCAATAGCACCTGATGACCCCAAATCTCTTGATTCGCTAACACAATGTCTAACCTGTATCTCAGAATGGATGAATAGTAACTTTCTCAAATTAAATAAAGAAAAAAACGAAATCTTAGTGATTGGCAATAATGGATACAATGAGGCTATTAGAAATAAACTGGATGCATTAGGATTAAAAGTCAAATCGGAGGTAAAAAGCTTAGGGGTAACCGTTGATTGTAATCTGAATTTTAAATCGCATATTAATCAGATCACTAGGACAGCATTTTTTCACCTAAGAAACATAGCAAAAGTTAGACCTCTTATATCATCGAAAGATGCAGAGAAATTAGTTCATGCGTTTGTTTTCAGTCGGCTAGATTACTGTAACGCACTCCTCTCAGGATTACCCAAAAAAGACATCAATCGTTTGCAATTAGTGCAGAATGCAGCTGCTAGAATCCTTACCAGGAAAAGAAAATCCGAACACATTTCTCCAGTTTTGATGTCACTACACTGGTTACCTGTGTCATTCAGGATTGACTTTAAAATTCTGCTTATGCTTTACAAAGCCTTAAATAATCTCGCCACTTCTTATATATCGGAATGTCTGACACCTTATACTCCAAATCGTAACCTCAGATCCTCAAATGAGTGTCCAAGAGCAAAACTTAAAAGAAGTGGTGAGGCGGCCTTCTGCTGTTATGCACCTAAAATCTGGAATAGCCTGCCAGTAGGAATTTGCCAGGCTAATACAGTGGAGCACTTTAAAAAAACTACTGAAAACACATTATTTTAACATGGCCTTCTCATAACTTCACTGTAATTTAATCCTGATACTCTGTGTATCCAATTCATTATAATAACTATTCATTCAAAATCTGTACTAACCCCTACTCTCTCTTCTGTTTCCTTTTCCGGTGTCCTGTTGGTGGTGGCGCATCTACCCAAAGCACCATGATGATCCAACTATGATGGATGGATTAAAAGCCAGAAGTCTGTATGACCATCAGCATCAAGTGACTCTGTGAAAACCCGAACTACAAAGAGGACTATTTCATTTATGTTAGGTAGAATGCCCAGAGGGGACTGGGCGATCTCGTGGCCTGGAACCCCTACAGATTTTATTTTTTTCTCCAGCCTTCTGGAGTTTTTTTTTTGTTTTTTCTGTCCACCCTGGCCATCGGACCTTACTACTTTCTATGTTAACTAATGTTGTCTTATTTTAATCTCTTATTTGTCTTTTATTTTTCTTTTCTTCATTATGTAAAGCACTTTGAGCTACTTTTTGTATGAAAATGTGCTATATAAATAAATGTTGTTGTTGTTGTTGCCTTTCGCAGCTATTATATAGCAGGTAGTCTTTTTAAACATGTTTCTGTTTATTTTGAACAATGTAGTGGGCAAGATTTGCCTATTACTCTATGCAAAATTGCTCAAGCTGTTGGGTGCAGTGGCGGAGAACAATTTGTAGGTCTTGCCACAGATGCTCGATAGGATTAAAGACAGACCTCTAACTCAAATATATAAATTTTCTTTATTTTAACAGACTCTATTGCTCATTTTTCAGTAATAAAACTACCAGTTACTGCTGTTGAAAAGCATTCCCACAAAAAATTTTACAAAAGGTATACATACAATTTATATTTGACAATTTTTATTTTTCCTTTTTAGCTTGTTTCTGAAAGTTTTTCATTTTGTTTACAGTAATCCCTCGCTATATCGCGCTTTGCCTTTCGTGGCTTCACTCTATCGCGGATTTTATATGTAAGCATATTTAAATATATATCGCAGATTTTTTGCTGGTTCGCGGATTTCTGCGGACAATGGGTCTTTTAATTTCTGGTAGATGCTTCCTCATTTGGTTTGCCCAGTTGATTTCATATAAAGGACGCTATTGGCAGATGGCTGAGAAGCTACCCAACCAGAGCGCGTATTACGTATTAAATAAAACTCCTCAAATATATTGTATCCCCTAGAGGATATGGCCGCTCCTCAATAAACGCGGAAAGATTACCTTCACATTGCTCTCTTTCTTGCTGGGCTTGCATATGGCTGATTTGTCAAGCGATATGCTTCCTGCACTGTGCTTCGCATACTTAAAAGATCAAACAGCACGTATTGATTTTTGATTGTTTGCTTTCCTGCTCTGACATTCTCTGAGGGGGTGTGAGCAGGGGGGCTGTTCGCACACCTAGACGATACTATCGCTCGTCTAAAAATGCTTTCATGTTGCTCCCTTCTGTGCAGCTGCTTCGTGAAGCGACATGCTGCACGGTGCTTCACATACTTAAAAGCTCGAAGGGCACGTATTGATTTTTGATTGTTTGTTTTTATCTCTCTCTCTTTCTCTGCTCCTGACGGAGGGGGTGTGAGCTGCTGCCTTCAACAGCTTTGTGCCGCGGTGCTTCGCATACTTAAAAGCCAAACAGCCCTATTGATTTTTGACTGCTTGCTTTGTTCTCTCTCTCTCTCTCTCTCTGACGCGCACTCCTTTGAAGAGGAAGATATGTTTGCATTCTTTTAATTGTGAGATGGAACTGTCATCTCTGTCTTGTCATGGAGCACAGTTTAAACTTTTGAAAAAGAGACAAATGTTTGTTTGCAGTGTTTGAATAAAGTTCCTGTCTCTCTACAACTTCCTGTGTTTCTGTGCAAATCTGTGACCCAAGCGTGACAATATAAAAATAGCCATATAAACATATGGTTTCTACTTTGCGGATTTTCACCTTTCGCGGGGGGTTCTGGAACGCAACCCCTGCGATCGAGGAGGGATTACTGTATTTTGATATGGTGTACATGGTATGCTGTTTTGCAGACCAGCTGGAAAAATTCTTATATAGCTAAACAATATAGTAATATAAGTTTAGAATATTAGGCAATACATTGTTATAATAGTTTTGGGGGCTTTTTCAAAAGTATTGTATATCTTCATCAAAGTGTCGTCCCAAATATCAGCATCCAAAATTTTAACTTTATTCAGAACAACAAAACAAAACACTAATTTTATTTGTTTTTGTTTACTTAAAAATGAACCCAAGATAGAATTTTTTAATTGATCTAGATTTGTTTTCTAAATAATTCACATTCTATTTTCCTTCTAATGACAACCGGTTTTGTTTCTTTTTCAAACATGGACCTTTTCTGTTTCCATTTCCACGAATATGGAAATCTCTTTCTCCACATTTATGCCTCCTACTCTGTACCTTCTATTCTATTCTTTGTGAATTTCAATTAAAAAAAAAGTACAAAAAGCTTGGTGAACGACAACAATTAAATAATGCAGCATCAATGCACTTGAAAAAAGTTATATGTAATACTGAAAAGACAATGTTCAAGACACACGCAGCAGCTGGTTTTCAAATACAAAATTTACGTTTAGTTTAGTTTAAATTAATTCATACAAGTCATATTAAATTATCAACATAAATGTAATTTTCTGTGATATACTCTAAAAGAAAACAAAATATTGAGGAGAAATATAAATACACATTGCAGTCTGCTCACCTGTCGTGGCATAATACAAATTCAGATTAAGAAAATAGCATTTCACACAAATATCAAGCATGCAAAACAAACATTCATGTAAATATACAAATACAAATGTGTACAGCATGGAGTACAGTAATCAAGTGAAAAGAAAAAGGTAATCTTTTTAATACTGCCTTATCTTAACTTTTATCATGTACTATACATTTACATTTAGGTTTCTCATTTCATGTTTTTGTTAACAACTTTGTATATATATTTGGTACTTCTCAGAAATGCGATACCATGACAAATGAAACTGGAAAATAAATGACTGTATAGGATAAGGCAGTAATATTTGTTGAGAAAATTAAATGAGCTTGATGATAGAAGATGCACACACTTAGATCCAAACTGAGAATCAACAAGGTGATACCTACTTTCTGCAGCTAGTAGTCCTAGAAGGAGGGCAGCATTAGGATAAACAACAGACGTTAACACATTTTCAAAAAAGAAAATTCATATAGTCACAATGAGGGAAGAAACAAAGCTAACTGTTCATAACAAATCTATGTTTAAGATAAAGCTTCCATTCATTCCACTATATTTTATGCAATTATTAAGAAAATAAGTTAAAAAATATGATACATGGGAGGAAGAATATTATGAAACAGAGCACGTGAGGTGCTTAACAATAACAAGGTGTTTAAACTTGTCAGTTTACAAAATTACATTCAGCTGTAATGTCTATTTACACGATCACTCACTCTTTCTAACAAATATAAAGACTGGCAATAACAGTACTGTCAGGAAGCTGCAGGCAATGTGCAAACTTGCTAATAAAGAAACAAAATAAAAATGTACTAGGTTTATTTTTGAAAATGTTATGTTCGCTGAGATGAAACAGTAAACCATAAGCATAATCATCCCTTTAATCACTAAATACTTAACTTGATATTAAGCAATTTTAGTAAAGCATTGGTATATAACCATTGTGTACATTATGAAAACAACACTTAACCATACATTCAAAGGGGAGAAATGGCTAAGAAGTGAAAGATCTCATATCATTCAACAGTACAAGCATATGGTATAAGATAAGCTGTATGGTACAGAATAAAGTATTTTTCTCAAAGTTAGGAAAATGGCTTTAAACTCACCTCAAATTTGTCAACAGAGAGAACTGTCTGCTATACAGCAGTAAAATATATAACTGAAATATACCATTAATAATATTAAAACATTAACATCAACCTGCTTACTTTCAGTTTTTTGCAAGAGGTTGATTAAAGTTTAACATATTTTGAATAATCTCTGGAGGTATTTCATGTTCAAGTAAAAACAAAATACAAGTTCTATGCGTTTCAGGATGTGTTTCAAACTTTAGACACTTGCTCTTTCTCTTTGCATACTTAAGGTGACATATTTCCAATTGTATAATTGAAAACCCAAGAAAGCAAGGTTGCACAGGCACACAAAAACATTTCTTGAATATATGTCTAACACTAGTCATACCCAGCATAACTCAGAGAAAATTACATATAATCTTTAATACGTCCAATCCCTCAGCAATTTCCCACATACAAACACCTAGAGGGTAGACATGATCATTACATGTATTTTTTTGCAAATCACATATAAATTTGGTATTTAATATATTATACCATTTATTTAGATGTCATAGTTAATTAAACCCATTTCTTATGTTTAAAGGTCAATGCTGCTATTTATTGTTTAACCTTTACAGATCTTCAACTGGTAACAAAATAAACATAAATTTGCAAAAGATGTGCGGAATATTAACTTCTAACAGGCGATAAATGCTGCATTATGCAGTCCAAAGTCCCTGATGTTTTTGCGTGGATGTGCAAATAATATGTACAAAGCAAAATTTTTCCTTCAGGACAAATAAAGTTTGTTCAATCTATTTATGTATCTACAAAAGATGAAACGTGGCATCTTATTGCTATAAACTCAATGAAATAATCCAAAGAATATCACATAATGAGCAGTGTTTTTATATTCTTTGTTTACCATTAGATGCTAAAACAAAGAATGATGATAGTGAAACAAACATATTTCAGCATATACCTTAGTTAAACTTATATTTTTGGATTAAATAAAGCAATAACAGATAATGATTATACATAAAATTACATCTTGCGTACCAGTTGCTGAAGGATGATTTCAGCCTCACTACAAATTTATATTTCCTATTTCTGATACAGGCGGCACGGTGGCGCAGTGGGTAGCGCTGCTGCCTCGCAGTTGGGTGACCTGGGGACCCGGGTTCGCTTCCCGGGTCCTCCCTGTGTGGAGTTTGCATGTTCTCCCCGTGTCTGCGTGGGTTTCCTCCGGGCGCTCCGGTTTCCTCCCACAGTCCAAAGACATGCAGGTTAGGTGGATTGGCGATTCTAAATTGGCCCTAGTGTGTGCTTGGTGTGTGTGTGTGTGTGTTTGTGTGTGTCCTGCGGTGGGTTGGCACCCTGCCCGGGATTGGTTCCTGCCTTGTGCCCTGTGTTGGCTGGGATTGGCTCCAGCAGACCCCCGTGACCCTGCGTTTGGATTCAGCGGGTTGGAAAATGGATGGATATTTCTGTTACATGTGCCTTTGTTATACTTAAATGCAAAATTCATATTACGGTAATATTAATTATCTAAGAAGGCATTTTTGTTTTGCTTTTTTGAAAACAAATTGTTCATAGGATTGGCAAAAATTCATTTTAACGTCAGTGCTCAGTAAATATTATTGATTGCTTTTGCTGATGCTATTTTTCACTTCAAATCTTAAGGCAGTTTTGAAGGATCTACTGTGAAATATTTAACCAACATGTAAATAAAATAAAAAAAAAGAAAAAAATGTAAAAATCATTTAGTGGTGCTATTACCAAAAACAATGAAGCTTAGAAATTAACGATTGACTTTACAATGCTCATACATAAAGTACAAACTCATTTTTCAAGCATTTCTGAAAACCCTTCTTAATCAGCCACTTTGCAACTGAGCATAAAGTACTACAGTACTGAAGTTAACTCCACCCCCGAAGACACCTACAAAAATCCATTACAAGTCGATTGAAAAAGAAGATGCCTGGCAATTCTATGATTATAAATTGATGCTTTAATACTCCTGTTGAATGAAAAAATGTGAAAGGTAATATGAAGTAAACATAAGATCATAATTTAATAACATAAGAGTATAAACAAGCACAAGTCCAACACATATTGCTTTTGAAACAAACACAAACAAGCCCTTTTAGATAACAATGGAGTTTTGTTGCTTACTGAGGTATACAGTGCCCTTTCCAACAGAAAGAATAAACAGCAAGTGAGATGGTACAAGTAGGCCAAAGTGTTACATGCATGAAGTCTGCATGTTCTCCCTCCCTGATACACCGGTACCCTTAAACAGTACAAAGGCATGCAGGTTGGGTGAATTGCCATTGCTAAATTAGCCCTACTCAAAACTTCACTTCAGTTTTAATGAAGTTTATCTAATCTAATTTATTCTGTACTAATGTATTCTAACCTGAGAAGCATTAACAACAGGGCGCAAGTCCATAACAGGTGTTTGCTAGGACTGGTTCCAGAATTCCTGTGATGAACTGGATGGATAGATGGGAATAATACAATGAATACAAAGAGCCTGCACATCACAGCCTAATTTACTCTTTTTTGGACACATGGTCACTTCTTAAACAGACTGGTGGAAAATTGCAAATTATTTGTGTATCCTTAAATGAGGCAAATAAATTCCTTTTTGGGCAGTGTACGATGATTTCAAATACTGTATATACCATATTCCACCATGCTGCAAACTTGCCGATGTGCTTTATTATTTTGTTCTTTGGCTGCCATCTGAGGGCAATTTACAAATGTCAACAGGCAGGCACAAAGTAGATACCCACTAAAACCCAATAGCTGTCTACCAACAAACTCTCGGTTTGTTCCTTTTTCACACTTTCAAAGTAGCTCAGATGAAGCCATGGTGGGTACTCCCAGGCTACTTTGCAACAAGAGCTGCAAAAAGTCCTCAGTGATGCTAAAATTACCTGTATGTTTAATACTGTGAACCTTTATGGCACGTGTGAAGAGCCTTCAAGAGGCTGGGTGTGTGAATGTGTATCAGCTACAGCTGAGGTGGAAGACACAAAAATAGGATTCAGCGGATGTTATTCTGGGTGGGCTTTTTTATTGCAGCAACACTCTTTCTATCAAAAAGTTATATCCCGAGTTGCTGTTGTAGGAGAGAAGGAGAGATGTAGCTTAGTTAATTAATTATCCATTTCGCCTTCAGCAATGCCAGTAATTGATTAAATAATTTGGTAAGTCTCCTATTTTATTTACATTACTTTTCTCTATTGTAGTTGGCAGGCCTCCGCTCTTTAGACTTATATCAAGGTAACTGAAACATACTTGCTTTAATAAACAGAGTATCATTTATTGATAAGCAATTACAGAAATATAATAATTACATATACTGTGTACAGTAATCCCTCGCTATATCATGCTTCGACTTTCGCAGCTTCATTCTATCGCGGATTTTATATTTAAGCATATTTAAATATATATCGCGGATTTTTCGCTGGTTTGTGGGTTTCAGTGGACAATGGGTCTTTTAATTTCTGGTACATTCTTCCTCAGTTGGTTTGCCCAGTTGATTTTATACAAAGGATGCTATTGGCAGATGGCTGAGAAGCTACCCAATCAGAGCACGTATTACATATTAAATAAAACTCCTCAAATATATTGTGAGCAGGGGGGCTGATCGCACTCCTAGAGGATACGGACGCTCCTCAAAAAACTCTGAAAGACTACCTTCACATTGCTCCCTTCCTTGCTGGGCTTACTTGTTACGCGATATGCTTTCCGCACGGTGCTTCGCATACTTAAAAGCCCAAACAGCACCTATTGATTTTTGATTGTTTGCTTTTCTCTCTCTCTCGCTCGCTCGCTCACTCAGACATTCCCTGCTCCTGATGGTGGGGGTGTGAGCAGGGGGGCCGTTCGCACTCCTAGAGGATATGGACGCTCGTCTAAGAAATGCTGAAAGACTACCTTCACAATGCTCTCTTCCTTGCTGGGCTTACTTGCGGCTGCTTTGTCAAGCGATATTCTTCCAGCACGGTGCTTCGCATACTTAAAAAGCTTGAACAGCACCTATCGGTTTTTGATTGTTTGCTTTTCTCTCTCTCTCTCTCTGACATTCTCTGCTCCTGATGCACACTCCTTTGAAGAGGAAGATATGTTTGCAATCTTTTAATTGTGAGACGGAACTGTCATCTCTGTCTTGTCATGGAGCACATTTAAACTTTTGAAAAAGAGACAAATGTTTGTTTGCAGTGTTTGAATAAAGTTCTTGTCTCTCTACAACCTTGTGTGTTTCTGTGCAAATATGTGACTCAAGCGTGACAATATAAAAATAACCATATAAACATATGGTTTTTACTTCATGGATTTTCACCTTTGCGTTCCAGAACCCCCCACGATGGAGGAGGGACCACTGTATATTGATACATAAGACAGGATGCAGACAGACTAGACAAACATATAATATGGAACAGGCTGGCTGCTTACTGGTTATTTAGAATTCCAATTTATCTTGGTACAGATAAATAGTTTTATAATATAAAATTTTTAAAGGTGATGTTCAATGATGTGTGGAGTAGGTGCTTAGTTGTTGACTCTGGTTCAAATGGAGAATTCTTCTTGTGATGGAGTTCACTCTCTCTCTTTCTTGCACAATCCTTTCTTTGTAGTGTTCTTTGGTACTGCTGTCTCGGTTTGCTTTTGTGCTGTGCCTCCTGCAACTTCATAGGGAAAAGAATTACTCTTCCTGGCATGACAGTTTAGATGCTAAAGTTCTCTTCTTGAAGTAATGGCAGTTTTCAATCTTATCAAACTGCTGGCACAGTTACTTGGCTTGGCAGATTGGATCTCAGCTTTCTGGTCCACAAAGAGAAGCGATTGGACATATCAGCTCCCTAAAGAGAGAGCAGCTAATCAGATTTTTAGTTTTAAAAGATCATAATGGAGAATGTGAGAGCAGAGTGTTTCCCTGAGCTTTTTCTTAGGGGGTCCTCAGAATTTTCCTTTGAGATCACTGAGTGTGTCCCAAGAATCCTAGATGGTATGAGTGCAACTGGTTTACGAAAGAAGGTGGAAACTCTCCTGATTAGATTGATGACACTTTCAATTACAAAACCAGTGTCTTCCCATAGGTGCATTATTTTATCTATCAAAGTTGTCATTCACTGATTTACAGATCTGTGTTCTGGCTCGATCCATTTTGTGCTTTTAGGATAAAGACGTTTGCAGAGAAACCTCGGAAAAGATGTCAGTTCAACTCTGATTTACACCTTTGTTATCAGATGAAGTATAGGCTGGTTCTGATATGAAGAGTTCAGGCAATTACTCGGGAATGCAAGCTGGGGAAAGTAGAAGCTGGACGTCTATATTTCTGTTAAATCTACTTTCTCAATAGGTGAGGTGTGCCACAAAAGCCTAGCAATATGGGCTAGGCCCACTTTGTCCTATATTGTCCTTCCTTTTCTTTTCTTACCACTTATCCGCATGACCAATTATAACACATAAAATGTCTGCATGAAAATAAAGCAAGCTGCAACCTTAGAACAAAACCAAAATATAAATATCAAATTATACATTTTCTAATTATTACTAGTATAAATTATTTATATGAAGTTAAGTATTTATCTATAAAACGTAACACAAATATTTTAATGCATTTGATCATGAAAATGAGGTAATCTCAACATATATCTTAGTATTCAAAATGTTCACAGAGCTGTCATAATTCTAATTTAATTTATTATATGTGGCAATCGCTGTTCATGGCTATGGTCAGTGCAAAAGGCAGCTCATTTAAGAAGCAGTTAGAGATTAATGACTAGGTCAGGGAATACGTACATTATGAAGGATTTAACATGCTGCTGTAGTTATGATGGAGTTTGAGAAACACTCTTAAATTAACAATTGATCTTACGAAGTAGTTTGCAATGTTCTTAGCATTACAATGCTTTCAGGAAAATGCACCCCAGATTGGGGAAAAATGCAAATATTTGAAAAGATGCATATATGTAACAAAAATGTAACTTTTTTAATGATATGGGATAACAGGCTATCAGATAGGTGACATATTAAGCAAAATTACTACTGAAATGCTTGAATACTTTACAAACATAAAGTAAAAACCTACTAAATCTAATGATGCTCTGAAATGTACTGTATGGTCCTAATCCTGCTTGATGAAATTTTCAAAATTATAGCAGAATATGACAAGGATGGTTTAGAAAGAAAACAATAAATACTTGACTGGCAAAAGTTACTTGCCCCAGTGTTCACCTTATTTAAAAGCTCAAAATGTCATTAACATAGACAGGCCCAGCTATCATGGTCTAAATTTATACTAAAAATGAACTGGTGAACTCTTCTTATTGTGTCATGCTTAATGGTTGAAGTAAGAGTCAAGGCCCGTTTATACTTTATGCATCCACATCACTGCAAGGATCTGTGTGACATACCTTTGGTCATCAGTCCTGTCGCATAGACCCTTTTCCATTGCTGACCGCATGCCTCCATAATTTTGTAACAGTGTGGTCCTGAGTGAGTCTGTGTGAGTCAACTATTCATGCACTAGACAATAAAACATGCACTCATTAAAGAAAAAGTGGTGTAAAGTTTCACTACCTGCCCATACACAATCTAACATTAAAACCTCACTGTGACAGCCAAATACTCACAGATTCAGGGTAAGAATTTGCTTAGACTCTGGTCAAAGATGAAAGTTTGTGCAGACAGAAATGGAAATATCCCGGGGATTTGATATGTAAAGTGAAAGTAAAAACACTGGGAGAAAAACTTTGGGATTCTACAGCCATTCAGCATTGTGTGGTGCCGCCACTGGCAGTTCACTGTCAAAATGTTTATGAGATAAAGAGGATTATCAGATGATATGGTATTGTATATATCAGATACACAAAACACTGTGCCTGCAGTCCTAACAGCACTAACAAAATTTCAAAAGATTTCTGGTCTCAGAATTAATCTGAATAAAAATGTGCTCTTTCCAGTGAATTCTCAAGCACACAATATTAGATTGGACACCTTCCCTTTAAACATCACAGATTAGTTTAAATACCTAGGGGTAAACATCACAAGTAAACATAAAGCTATTTATCAACAAAATGTTGCTGTCTGTATGAAAAAAATTAAGCAAGACTTGCATAGATGGTCTACCCTTGATCTCACTTTAGCTAGAAGAATTAACGTTGTTAAGATGAATATCCTTCCTAAGTTTCTTATTTATTTCGAAACATTCCAATATATATCAATAAATAATTTTTTTAAGAAATTAGATTCAACCATAACCTCATTTATTTGGAATTCAAAATATCCACGTATTCAAAGGGTGACCCTACAAAGATGTGGGTCGGAACGTGGCATAGCTCTACCTAACTTTCAATTTTATTACTGGGCAGCAAATATACAAGCTATAAAAACCTGGACATGGACACAAATAGATGAACATGCACAGGCTTGGTCCACAATAGAAATACAATCCTGCAGTACTTCTTTATGTTCCTTGCTTTGCACCCCAATAAGTACAAGTCATTGCCAATATACTAACAACCAATTGTATTTCACTCACTCAGAATATGGAAACAATCTAGGAAGTATTTTAAGACAGAGAAGCAAAATGTCCAACCTGCGAATGTCGCAATCAAGTTTCAGCCTCATTGGGCCAAATGTTTTGGGCCTGAGCCAAATGAACATCATTCTGGACCAAAATCTTTAAATCCCTATCAGACAGCCTTGGTGTCACGATCCCTCTTAACCCATTAACAGCTGTGTTTGGGGTACTCCAAGTTGGGCTCAAAGTGGAGAAAGACAAACAAACTGTAATTGACTTTTACTACACTATTAGCACGTAGACCTATCTTGCTCAACTGCAAGAACCCTAACTCTCCACTTTTAAGTCAGTGGGTAACAGATGTTATATTCCATTTGAAACTGTAAAAAATCAAATTCTCACTTAGAGGATCTGTGCAGAACTTTTTCAAAACCTGGCAGGATCTAATCAATAAGATTTTAAAATAAGCTTTTAAAGCGCTGAGGCAGCAGATTCTTTCCCCTTTTTTCTTCTCTGTTTATCTTTATTTACTTATTAATTCATCTATTTACTTATTTTTACTAGCTTTAAGTTTTACTCTGCTGGCCTAGCTCTCTTTCCCAGGGGTGGGGTTGATTTATTTTCGATTCTATTTTTGTAAAAATTGATTTATTTGTATGGAATATTGTGTGATTTCAATAAAATCAAAAAAAAAAAAAAAAAAAAGATAGAGAAGCTTCTATCTGTGGCACCTCTGCACGAGAACTACCTTTTTCCACCCTCTCAAACGCACAGTTTTTAATGTCTGGAAAAGACAGGAGATTAAATCACTTAAGAGATCTGTACACAGACAACGTATTTGCATCCTACGAACAATTACACTCCAAATTTAACTTTCCAGCAACACATTTCTGTCACTACCTTCAAATTAGAAATTTTGTTAAACAAAACCTGCCCAATTTTCCTCACCTCCCATCTACAGTTAGGTCCATAAATATTTGGACAGAGACAACTTTTTTCTAATTTTGGTTCTGTACATTACCACAATGAAGTTTAAATGAAACAACACAGATGCAGTTGAAGTGCAGACTTTCAGCTTTAATTCAGTGGGGTGAACAAAACGATTGCATAAAAATGTGAGGCAACTAAAGCATTTTTTTAACACAATCACTTCATTTCAGGGGCTCAAAAGTAATTGGACAACTGACTCAAAGGCTATTTCATGGGCAGGTGTGGGCAAGTCCGTCATTATGTCATTATCAATTAAGCAGATAAAAGGCCTGGAGTTGATTTGAGGTGTGGTGCTTGCATGTGGAAGATTCTGCTGTGAACAGACAACATGCGGGTCAAAGGAGCTCTCCATGCAGGTGAAAGAAGCCATCCTTAAGCTGCGAAAACAGAAAAAACTCATCTGAGAAATTGCTACAATATTACAAGTGGCAAAATCTACAGTTTGGTACATCCTGAGAAAGAAAGCAAGCACTGGTGAACTCAGCAACGCAAAAAAACCTGGACGTCCACGGAAGACAATAGTGGTGGATGATCGCAGAATCATTTCCATGGTGAAGAGAAAACCCTTCACAACAGCCAACCAAGTGAACAACACTCTCCAGGGGGTAGGCGTATCGATATGCAAGTCTACCATAAAGAGAAGACTGCATGAAAGTAAATACAGAGGGTGCACTGCAAGGTGCAAGCCACTCATAAGCCTCAAGAATAGAAAGGCTAGATTGGACTTTGCTAAAGAACATCTAAAGAAGCCAGCACAGTTCTGGAAAAACATTCTTTGGACAGATGAAACCAAGATCAACCTCTACCAAAATGATGGCAAGAAAAAAGTATGGAGAAGGCGTGGAACAGCTCATTATCCAAAGCATACCACATCATCTGTAAAACATGGTGGAGGCAGTGTGATGGCTTGGGCATGCATGGCTGCCAGTGGCACTGAGACACTAGTGTTTATTGATGATGTGACACAGGACAGAAGCAGCCGAATGAATTCTGAGGTGTTCAGAGACATACTGTCTGCTCAAATCCAGGTAAATGCAGTCAAATTGATTGGGCGGCATTTCATGATACAGATGGACAATGACCCAAAACATACAGCCAAAGTAACCCAGGAGTTTATTAAAGCAAAGAAGTGGAAAATTCTTGAATGGCCAAGTCAGTCACCTGATCTTAACCCAATTGAGCATGCATTTCACTTGTTGAAGACTAAACTTCAGACAGAAAGGCCCACAAACAAACAGCAACTGAAAGCCGCTGAAGTAAAGGCCTGGCAGAGCATTAAAAAGGAGGAAACCCAGCATCTGGTGATGTCCATGAGTTCAAGACTTCAGGCTGTCATTGCCAGCAAAGGGTTTTCAACGAAGTATTAGAAATGAACATTTTACTTCCAGTTATTTCATTTGTCCAATTACTTTTAAGCCCCTGAAGTGAAGGGATTGTATTAAAAAAATGCTTTAGTTGCCTCACATTTTTATGCAATCGTTTTGTTCACCCCACTGAATTAAAGCTGAATGTCTGCACTTCAACTGCACCTGAGTTGTTTCATTTAAAATTCATTGTGGTAATGTACAGAACCAAAATTAGAAAGAAGTTGTCTCTGTCCAAATATTTATGGACCTAACTGTACCTCTATGCCGGAAAAAAATATTGATTAGTCTGGAGGACTCAGACAGCATCTCCGTAATATATAAAACCATTTTACAGTCCCGCCCTTTCAAAGATCCAAGAGTATCTCTCACTCAACATCTCAGAAAAGCAGTGTAAGCTAGCAATGCACAGAATTCACTCGAGCTCCATATTCACAAAGCATACAATTATTAAATTAAACTTATATAATTGACCACATCTGTCTTGTTTAAAATTGTCCAAAATGTTTCCAGGGCAAGATCCAACCTGTGAACGTTGCAATCAAGTTTCAGCCTCACTGGGTCACATGTTTTGGGCCGGCACCAAATTAACATCATTCTGGACCAAAATCTTTAAATACCTTTCAGACAGCCTTGGTGTCACAATACCTCCGAATCCATTAACAGCTGTGTTTAGGGTATTCCCAGATGGGCTTAAAGTGGAGCAGGACAAACAAACTGTAATTGCCTTTACTACAATATTGGCACGTAGACTTATCTTGCTCAATTGGAAGAATTCTAACACTCCTATTCTAAGTCAGTGGGTAAGTGATGTTATATACCATTTGAAATTGGAAAAAATCAAATTCCCATTCAGAGGGTCTGTACAAAACCTTTTCAAAACCTTGCAGGATCTAATTAATAACATTTTAGAATAAGGATTTTAAATGAGGAAGCAGATTCTCTCCCCTCTTTTTTTTTTTTTTTAAACTACTAGTTTAACGTTTACTCTGCTGGCCTAGCTCTCTTTCTCATGGATGGGGGGTTGATTTGTTTTGAACCAAGTCTTATAAAACGTGACTTATTTGTATAGAATGTTATTTGATTTTAATAAAATCCCCAAAAATATACAGGTGCTGGTCATAAAATTAGAATATCATGACAAAGTTGATTTATTTCAGTTATTCCATTCAAAAAGTGAAACTTGCATATTAGATTCATTCATTACACACAGACTGATGTATTTCAAATGTTTATTTCTTTTAATGTTGATGATTGTAACTGACAACTAATGAAAGTCCCAAATTCAGTATCTCGGAAAATTAGAATATCAATTAAGACCAATGCAAAAAAAGGATTTTTAGAAATGTTGGCCAACTGAAAGGTATGAACATGAAAAGTATGAGCATGTACAGCACTCAATATTTAGTTGGGGCTCCTTTGGCCTGGATTACTGCAGCAATGCGGCGTGGCATGGAGTCGATCAGTCTGTGGCACTGCTCAGGTGTTATGACAGCCCATGTTGCTTTGATAGTGGCCTTCAGCTCTTCTGAATTGTTGGGTCTGGCGTATTGCATCTTCCTCTTCACAATACCCCACAGATTTTCTATGGGGTTAAGGTCAGGCAAGTTTGCTGGCCAATCAAGAACAGGGATACCATGGTCCTTAAACCAGGTACTGGTAGCTTTGGCACTGTGTGCAGGTGCCAGGTCCTGTTGGAAAATGAAATCTGCATCTCCATAAAGTTCGTCAGCAGCAAGAAGCATGAAGTACTCTAAAACTTCCTGGTAGACGGCTGTGTTGACCTTGGACCTCAGAAAACACAATGGACCAACACCAGCAGATGACATGGCACCCCAAACGATCACTGACTGTGGAAACTTTACACTGGATCTCAAGCAACGTGGATTCTGTGCCTCTCCTCTCTTCCTCCAGACTCTGGGACCTTGATTTCCAAAGGAAATGCAAAATTTACTTTCATCAGAGAACATAACTTTGGACCACTCAGCAGCAGTCCAAAGGCGAGACGCTTCTGACGCTGTCTCTTGTTCAAGAGTGGCTTGACACAAGGAATGCGACAGCTGAAACCCATGTCTTGCATACGTCTGTGCGTGGTGGTTCTTGAAGCACTGACTCCAGCTGCAGTCCACGCTTTGTGAATCTCCCCCACATTTTTGAATGGGTTTTGTTTCACAATCCTCTCCAGGGTGCGGTTATCCCTATTGCTTGTACACTTTTTTCTACCACATCTTGTCCTTCCCTTCGCCTCTCTATTAATGTGCTTGGACACAGAGCTCTGTGAACAGCCAGCCTCTTTAGCAATGACCTTTTGTGTCTTGCCCTCCTTGTGCAAGGTGTCAATGGTCGTCTTTTGGACAACTGTCAAGTCAACAGACTTCCCCATGATTGTGTAGCCTACAGAACTAGACTGAGAGACCATTTAAAGGCTTTGGCAGGTGTTTTGAGTTAATTAGCTGATTAGAGTGTGGCACCAGGTGTCTTCAATATTGAACCTTTTCACAATATTCTAATTTTCTGAGATACTGAATTTGGGACTTTCATTAGTTGTCAGTTATAATCATCAACATTAAAAGAAATAAACATTTGAAATACATCAGTCTGTGTGTAATGAATGAATCTAATATACAAGTTTCACTTTTTGAATGGAATTACTGAAATAAATCAACTTTGTCATGATATTCTAATTTTATGACCAGCACCTGTATATATATTGTGCGGTGCCATGCACTGAGCACTTGAGCTATATACAGATGCATGACTGCATCTGCAGCTGTCTATACCCGAATATAAATGGGCCTTCAATTATAACTTGGTTAAACAAATATGCAAAAAAAAAAAAAACAAATACGCAGAATGCAAATACTGTCCAATTATATGTCAAGTAATTACTCCTCAGACCAGTATAGAAAGTACACTTTCATTTATACATGTACACTTGATAAATTAGTGAATAAAATTACATAATATTGTTATTTTTTCTGAAAAAGTTAACGTCATCACCAATATTCAAGTATAAAACAGAAATATCATCTCTAAATGCAAGAATTACAGACTACCTGAGGAAGTAGGGTCTTCAGAGAAATCTGGCAGCTCTTCAGGAGGATCGCCATAAAATGAGTTAAACTTGTGACTTGAAACTGCTGCTAGTACTGCACCCTGCAAAAAACATTTCCAATTAGATTACTTAATCCAGAAAACAGGTGCTGCTGTTTTGTTTTTTTTTTTTGGAAAATTTGCAAAACACTGTGCTTGAAAAATAAAGGAGGAAACAGAAAGAAAAATAAATGTATGTATTCAAAATTTGCATCAATCAAATGTTGAGATAAAGATGTAGAATAAAATAAAAAACAAACTGGCAAAGGAAATTACACTAAAGCAAAAGTAGAACTGCAGACTTGCACCTGAAGAAACAAGGGTGTTCAGCATAAAAAAGCCTCTACGAAAATGAGTATTGTGCCTCCCGGGATTTGAAAAGATTATCTGTAAAGGGCTATTGCAAGTCATCAGACACCGCTATTACACAATGTAATAGAGTTAACAGGAGTGTTTTTAAGACAAGGTTATAAAAAAAAATAAAAAAGCCACTCCCAGATTTTGCACCCCTACGTGACTGCCTAGTTTGCATAAATAGAGCCGGCCTGGAATGTAAGATAAAAAAAAAATTAATTGTTGGAGAACTGTAGGTTTCATTACAAAGCTAAGTGAATTTAACAAAGTTAATGGTTTTAGTGCTATAATTCTCCACAGGAAAGCTGATGTCAGCAAGGTAGCGACCACTTTAATTTCCAGACATATATCAAGAGATGCGCAAAATCCAGTCAAAAGAGCTGGCAGGGCTACAATTTAGCTGTAAAAATCCACAGCAGAGATTAGTGTACCACTACTCCAGACTTAAGTTGAATCAGAAATCAAAGCAGAACCAACATCCAAGATAAAAAAATAGTAGTATTAAATTATAGCCTTGCATTAATCATAAAACAACAAAATACAGTGAAAGAAAGTGAAAAAGAGTGCAAAAACTATTAAGAACTTTTACACAGCCTAGGCTTGTTATCCTGATTTTGTGTTTTCTCCCAATTCCCTTTCCATTTGAAACTTATGCCACCCAGTGAAGTCAGTACAAAAGCAAATACAATGGATCATGATGGCTGAGAGTTAGATATGCGTTACTAAAGATGGTAAAGATTTCTGGCATCTAATGTGTGACTTTAAAGAATGTGTTAAGTGTGAGAACTGAATACAAACAATTTTACAAAACTTTTCAGACCATCATGAATATGGCGTTTGATACTACAGAATATAATTGCAGTTTCAAATTGTAATGATATTATTCATTTTCATCAATATCAGGAACCAAAAAGATGCTGACAGTCTGATTGTCAGTGTTTTCTCATTTCAAGTAAGAACTCCAAGGGAGGCATTAATTGTACATTAATATGATTAAAGTAAGCAGAGATTTGCATACTTACCATTTTACAGTAGTAAATATGGAAGACATAACTGCAGTGCTAATCTTTCCCCTTTGCTGTCTTGTTCCAGTATTGTTTTCCCAATACTGATTTGTGCTGCACAGGATGCCCATTTCTACAAGCTACTACAAATGTGAGTATTCTCTCATATTTTACACTTTCTAATGTATGAAACCTTCAAAATTATGCTGAATATCTAAAATGCTTGCCATTTGTCTTTGGTCCAATATAACTGCAGTTTCTATGTACACAAGCTGTGAGTATGACAGACAATAAAGCCAACACAAACAACTAATATTAGGGTTTAAAAGAAGTACTCAAAGCAATGATGCTTTAAGTAAAGACTTAAATTAATCCGTGACTGTAAAATCACCATAGCCTGGCTGATATACCAACTGAGTAATGACATTTAACGGTTACTTCCACAACCCTCTGGACCAAATATAATGGAAATGAAACATAAATTGGGTATAGCCTAGTTAAGCATATAGGCAGTAACATAAATATATCTAAAAACAAAATAAATAAATAATACTAGAAAAAAGACAATGGGGCCTGCCTATTTGTTATTCCTACCAATCCAAATCATTTCAGTTCTCTTCTCCAAAAACTGTAGCTCACATATTTTATGAAGAAAACTACTGAATAATACTGAAAATTGTTACTTAACCAAAACCTATCATAATTAGTACCTTATTTAGCAATCTAGCAAAGTATATACTTAATATTTAATGACAGAGTCATTCTCAAGCTACTAAATGAGTAAATGTGGAAATTATCTTCTGGCTAACTATCTCTGTTTAACTTAGTACAGTACTTAATAAGCTAAGAGTTCATATAATGTGAAAGCCACTATCTGCATTGGAAAGTGGTTTATCTGACATGGCTTTGACACACTTCCAAATATAGGCAGGGCCAGGAAGGTGACAAAAAAGTATCATCTATCTATATTGCCATTTCAAATACATGGTTAAACAAAGTTCAAATTCTTACTAAGTTCTAATTGCATGATTTATATATTCACTAGTTTTAATCAGCAATTTTTACCAAAGTATTACTCACAGTGAATTTGCTGCATTCTCCCTTTTTCATCTATTATTTATTGATAATATGGCTGGTTTATGAGAACTTTTTTTTCCCAGCACTCCATAATGCTTTGCGTGGCCAGCATGACATCCCAAGGAGCTGTAACAGGGCTCGCAAAATTTCAAAATTCCTGGTAGCCCTTCGTGCAGGCACTCTTCAGTTTTTGGTAGCCCAAAATAAATTTAAGTAGCCCGAATAAAAAAAGAGATTATTTTTAATGTATAATATTGTAAAGGAAACAAAACATCAATCAAAAAATTGTTAAAACACACATTACAACAACTGTATAAAAATTACAATCATCAACTCAAATATTTGGTTCTAATTGAACAGAAATTTCTATGAACTTGTAAGAACTGTGTAGAACATGAATCAGTCTGTGTCAGATTCTGAATCTGAAATTGCTACTGAAGTCACGGATGAGAAAATGCCACTCGACGTTGAGGGCATAGCATCTCCTTCATCAGCTTTCTCTTCCTGTGCATCAGCCTCCATTTCACTGCTCTTTGTTCTTGTCGGGGTTTAATGATCCAGGTGTCTTGAACCTTTTCCAGAAAACATCCAGAAACGAATTGACTTGTCAGGGCAAAAAGATTCAACTGTTTCCCCATTAATGGAGAGTTGCATGCAGTCATTCAGTGTTTCAGGGTGTAGAGAGGTACGATGTGTTGTCTTCACTCGGTTCACGCAAGAAAATCCTCTCTCACAGATGGCTGTTGATGAACTAAGTGCCAGCATTAATTTCACCAGCAACAAGATATGAGAGAGGTGTTCTGGATTCCCAGAGAGGAGATCTCTGTACAAGCAATCATCTACCTTGCTACCCCGGTGTTCTGCAAGCCACATTTTTAGATCCATCCATTCTTGTGGAATTTTCTCTTTCTCTTCCTCATCTAGCAAACTGGCAAAATATGTGATAAGATAATCTACCTCTTCATCCCCATAATTTGCCAGCTCTTCTCTGGGGTAGGGAAGAGTGGAAGGGTCAAAAACCTTGAAACAAGAGAGAGGCTTTTCACGCAGATTTTTAAATCTGTTGTCCATGTACTTGACTGTGTTCTCAATAATCTTCTGAATCTCTGCACCAAAGGTGTCTTTGTCTGTGCCCTCACCTCTTCTAGCAGGTTGCTGACGTTTTGTGAGCTGTCCCGGAGTGGTGGCTCTGAGGCTAGGGATCTGCACTGGCAATCAGAAGGTTGCCGGTTCGAATCCCGTCAATGCCAAAAGGGACTCTGCTCTGTTGGGCCCTTGAGCAAGGCCCTTAACCTGCAATTGCTGAGCGCTTTGAGTAGTGAGAAAAGCGCTATATAAATGCAAAAAATTATTATTATTATTACCATCCTCATTCGCTGTGAACTTTGTGTCCAAGGTTTTCTGCTATTCTGATTTTGTTTTTAGGCTGAGTAAGCATGATGTGGTGCTCTCAACTAACTGATTTGTTTGTGTGATGTTTAGGTTATCATGCTGAAAATCAGTACAGCCCTTGGATAAGATGGTACTGTAGTCCAACATGAAATGCAGGAAGCGAACAAATTTCTCAGTCTTCATCTCCTGCACCACCCCCTTAGCCTTGGCTGCACCCTCGGACTTGACATCATTTCCTCCTGCCATGTTCTCTATATGAAAAACAGTGGGAGTATAATTTTTTTCCACAGCCTTCAGACATCTCAGCCGGCTTGGAAGCCACCGTGTGCTCTTCAGGCCACTGAAATGTGCCAGTTTCTCATTTAGCAGTTCACTTATTTCTGTCAGTTCTCTTCGCTTCTTTGGGGAATAGTAGTACATCTTAAAGATGGTTTTCAGTGTACAGTATCTTCAAATTTCACCAGGTACTCACAGCCTTTCACACTATCCAGCATGGCTAGCTCTAATTTGTGTGCCACACAGTGGATTGTTATGATGTGGGGTATCCTCTGTTTCAGACTCCCAGCTACTCCTGTTTTCTCACCCATCATCACTGCAGCACCATCAAAATTTGCACACACTACTTTCTTTTTCCATGTGTCTTCTCTGATACCCATGGTGTTCACTGCTTCATCAATAGCCTCTAAAATACAGGCAGCATTTGCACTCTTGACTGGCTGACATTTGATCATGTATGTGGATATGTCACCAGTATCTCTCACATACCTGACATGAACCAACTCCTGTTCTATTATACCAGTGTCTGTACTGCCATCTGCAAGAATGGATAAGAACCTGCTTTTTTGAATTTCCTTTTCGATCTGGTCTCTTGAAGTTTGTGCTATTGCTCCAATAAACTCTCTGCAAGCATGGTCATTGAGGTAAGTGGAACCAAGATCTAGGCCATTTGCTTTTTGAAGTTTGCAAAGACTGCTAAATTTTGCCAATGGTAGTTCACTCTTTGCAACATAGTACGCTGTTCTAAACAGCTTTTTCAGGACTTCTTGTCGTGCTTGGTTTATTTTTAGTATGTTTTTTGCAATTGGTGTTTGTTCTGGGAAAGATGCTGCAGACTGAGCACCAATGCATTTCTTGTGATGCAGAGATTTCTCATAGGTTCTGATGGGGTCTTTCCTAAAATTACTGGTCCCAGTAACAAAGGCGCTTGTCGAGTCAGAAATCGAGGGAAACTCACAACACACCCGGCAGAACATTGTTATTTAGCTTGTCATATTCCAGCCACAGAAATTCTTTTGTCCATGAAACCAAAAAGCTGCGCTTTCTTTTTGCCTCATAGTCTGATTTGTCATAACTTTTCCGCTTTGTGGTAGGCTTTTCTTTGGCTGTCCCTTTTTCACCCTGACCTGTCTTATTTGGCTCAGCAGAACTAAAACACCTGCGTAAATCCATCTATTTTTACACACGCACACACATAACGGTCAGCGATTTTTTAAATTCTCTGCGCAATCAACCTCTATCACATGTTTAAGCTTGCTGCGGGAGATTTCACTTGTCACGTTTGAATAGTAAGCTAATGAGTGATAAGACGATGTCAGAGGAATTGGTGTGCAATTAATCCGTCACTGACCAATCAGTACTGCCGCTCTCTATACACAGTTCGCGCGATCGCAAAGTGAAAGTAAAAAACAAGCGCGAATTCAAATGCGATTTCAATATTTCACATATTGACAGTGGCTCATCGATGCCCGAAAATGACATAATTACCCAGCTACATTTGCGAAAGAATGCAAAAGGCATTGACATATATTTTTCCTTCCTATGATAGCCCGACGGGCAGGGCTGAGATAGATTTTGGTAGCCCGACTGGAAGACACAATAGCTCCGGGACGTCGGGCTAACAATTTTGCAGAAGGGTCCACTTTACCATCGACACATGGACAGGTAAGCTTGGACTTGGGTGGTACGCATCATTTACTGCCCATTGGGCCACCCTCTTTGGGACTGGGGAGGGTGCCATTGGGGGGACAGCATTAGAGTTGGTGCTACCACCCCAGGAGATCAGAGAAGACCAGACCCTCTGCCATTTCCACCTTCTCCTACAGCATAGCTGCCTCCAACGCAGACACAAGCTGGAGTGAGCCATCCAGGAAATGCCCCTGCAGCTATGCTATGGTGCTGCAGAACTGGTGCAAAGCTGTATTGGAGATGGTGTGTCTGGGAGAAAGGAGTCATGATGGGCCTGTGATCCTGTCTGCCTATCAGAGTCAGTTCCCGGGGGGGAATGATCTTCCGGCAGCTCCAGATGGGCAGGGTGATGTGTCAATGGCACCAACCTTCAGGCCACCGTGTGACTTAGCAAATTGACCCACCTGCCATGTGTTGCTCACATGCGCGACCTTGTGATGCAGAAGTTCCTCTAAACGTCCCTGGGTTAGGTGAGCTTCTGAGCAGGGCACGGTGGATCTGCAGCCATTTTTGCCCCTCCCCTATTGACAGCGCATTGCTTGAAAAATGCAGTAGCAGCACCACCTGCCTCCCCCCATCTTGGGTTTGTGATGCAGCAATGTGGTGGAACATGAAGAGTATGTTGAAACTATGCAGGGCAGTGAACTACTGCCTGCTGGAGCAAAGTGCCAGGAGCCCAGCCAGCAGGAATGGAGGATGTCCCACCTCCATTCTGTCCGATACGCCACCTCCATTCAGTCCTTACCAACAAGCTGCTTGAGGCTTACCACTATCAACTCCAATTCTGTTAAAAGACCTGCGTATTTTTCCTGATTTTTGACCGGCATTTCCGCTTTGTTTTGACAAAACATACGATTTTATGTGCATCTCTGATTGTGTTCTTTCTTCTTTGATCTCACAGAGGCATGGTGGTGCAGTGGTTGGCACTGTTGCTGTACAGCTCAGGTCAGGTAACCTTTTGGCCACAATAATCGGTCCAGTATAGTTGGCAGATGGCACATGTACAATTCTGTGACGGCCAGTGCAATCTTGTACACTATGGTGTGCTTGGATGGTAACATCACTTTAAGAGAGGTCCACAAAATCAAAGTGCTAATTAAAAGGGCAGGCTCAGTTATGGGATACACTCTGGACCCCCTGGAAGTAGTAGCAAAGGCGAGAATTAAAACAAAACTGGGTGCCAATATGAACAATTCTTTACATCCTCTCTCTGACACATAAACACTGAGAATTATTCAGCAAAAGTGTGTCAGGAAACATTACTGGGGCTCCTTCATACCAACAGCAATATGTCTGCATCATGCCTCACTGTAACTGTGACTGCCAAGTCAATTTTTCTTTTTAAAGTTTTCTTGCTTATTAATCATTCTGGTGTGTATTCAGATCATTGTGTGTCTGTATATATGTATATCTATGTATCCATTTATTTATTTAACTAGCCTCTTTAAAAATCCAAATTTCCCCCAGGTACAAATACATTTCTATCTAACTATATAAATTAGCATTGATGGCATTGAAAAGGCTCTTTAAAATCATGACTTTAAAGGTGTTCTAATAACAAAAGGGAAATCAGAAACATGAAAATATACAAAAGCAATAAATTGAACAAAATGGAAGTTCACTTGTTTCATATTTCACCCAATATCAAAGAAATGTATAAAACGTACCAGTCATCTGTGGGCCACCAACTCCAGAAAAATTTCTAAATGTAAGAATTACTTTTTTTTTTTATTTGCGCTGTGCTCCCCTTCTAAAATCTACCTACATATGTTAATACACAGGCCTATTATGATAGGGTGTCAAGCAGAAATTTGGAAGACTTGGTGCTTGGGATTTCACCTTAGAAAAGGTTACGAAAACACTGGCCTAGTGTCTTATAAGCAGATACTTTTCTTAAAAAAAGGCTCTTGTGTTACAGGACGATGTTTCTCTCGCATATAAATTTGTCTGAAAAAATATGGCAAATATATTTTTATATGTATATCTTGGACAACTACAGTATGTGCTATTAGATATGGTAAAACATTTATAGTAGTAAAACAAAAAAATGATACACAATGATTCATTAAAATGTGTGCTGGGTCATTGCATTTTACTATATAGTCATCCACCTTCTGGATCCACTTTTCCACTAAGGGATGCACAGAAGGGATTTGTACCCTATCCCATGACTATTTGGAGCAAGTCAGGGATGGACCCTTTAATGGGATTCAATTTCAAATCATGGCATAGACACCGTGCTTTTGGAAAATGTCTGTAAAAGAAAAACTAATAATTCTATATTGTGTCTTTATAATATAAAATTTCAAAGAAAAAATATGGCAATTTCTTCCTAGCAGTTTGTTTATATTTATATATTACTTTCAATTATTTTGATTTAATTACAAGAAAAATTTTGCTACTGGACTTTCAGTTTCACAAAGCTGTAGACTACTTTTACCTGTTTCACTAATACTCTTATTCATACTGGCGGTGAATCAGCTTGATTAAATAGAGTACATACAGGTTCTTATTTTCAGCTATTCTGCTGTTCATGTTGATCATTATCACAAACATGAATACTACAACAGTAACATTTTCTGGAGAAAACAGAACATTTCCAAGTCTCAGATCTGAACCTTAAACATCTTGTAATGTGATTTCACTTCTGGGAAATTGATGCCACAAAACCAAAAGACACAAATGTCAGATTTCCACCTCCATCCTACATAGCTTTTCGCTATAAAAATGCTATCCTAGCTGTACTCAGTAGAAAGAAAACCACACAGAAAAGAAAGGCTCCAGAGTGGGAAGAAAAAAAGAAACACTAATGCAATTATCTTCTTCTGATCTGAAGTTCACAACAACTAAGCAACTGCTTTTTGCTACTTCATATTTGCTATTCATTTGATCTTAGCCTTTTCTTAAAGCTATTTATTTTTTTCACATATTTATCATACTATTATTTCCAAAGGAAGACAGTGTAGTGTCAGATGTCACAGTTACCCACTACTCCAGTACATATTGCATCTCATACGATGTTAATCACAATGAGCAGTGCTAAACCACATTGTGAATTTATTAACAACCTTCAATAAAAATACTATAAAGTACTTGTGCTACATGTAAAAGGTACAACTACTTTGCATTTCTTTTCTCCTCTAATGAAAAGTAAAATGACTGATATCATAAGCCACCTAATTTAAAGGCAGTATTTATTTTATGATGCTTTCTAGTAATATAACGCATAAAGGGAAAGATTAAGACTCTATGGCACTCTGGTGCCCCCATAAACACACACAGAGGCAAATCCAATACAATTCAAAATCCACACAAAAATAGGCCAGTATTAAAGGTAAACTAACCATAAAAGACAGACAACCTGGACCTATACAGTGAAACCTCGGTTCACGAACGTCTCTGAACACGTACAAATCGGGTTACGACCAAAAAGTTTGCCAAATTTTGCATCTGTTCACGACCACACACTCGGTATACGAACAAGCCAGTTTCCCTTTCGGTTTGTGCGCGCCGATGATTTCCACACGTGTGGCATTGTTCTCGGTCAGACGTGCGTGCGTGCTTTCGTTGTGAACTCTTTGTGCTCTATTTCGTTTCCCTTCTGGTTCGTACGCGCCGATTACTGTATTTAAGCACGTGTTCAGCCTCTCCCTGTGCATTGTTCTCAGTCAGACGTGTGAGCTTTACCTGTGAACTCTTTGTGCTCTACAGTATTTCGTGTGCTTTTGCAGTTAACCATGGCTTCTAAGCAAGTGAAGAGTGGTGAGAAGAAAGATTTGAAGAAAATTGAAATCAAAGTAAAGAAAGAAATTATTGAAAAGTATGAGCGTGGCGTTCGTGTTACTGATCTTGCCACCGAGTACAAGAAGTCAAAATCTACGATTTCGACTATTCTAAAGCAAAAAGAGGCCATTAAAACAGCTGATGTTGCAAAAGGAGTTACAGTGTTAACCAGGCAGAGGCCTCAAGTACTGGAAGAGGTGGAAAAACTGTTGCTAGTGTGGCTGAACGAGAAGCAACTTGCAGGTGACAGCGTAAGCGAGACGATGTTATGCGAGAAAGCCAGGAAGATTCATGGCGATTTGCTGCAAAACTATCCTTCTACGAGTGGCGAAAGTGAGGAATTTAAAGCCAGTAGAGGATGGTTTGAAAAGTTTCGCAAGAGAAGTGGCATTCATAGTGTGGTAAGACATGAAGAGACTGCTAGTTCCGACGCTGAAGCTGCGAAAGAATTCGTGAAAAATTTCACAAAATTAGTGGAGGACGAAGACTACATCCCACAACAAGTCTTCAACTGCGACGAGACCGGATTGTTCTGGAAGAGGATCCCAAAGAGGACCTACATTACCCAGGCCATAAACCAATGAAGGACAGGTTAACCGTTTTGCTGTGTGTTAATGCTAGTGGCGACGTAAAAATCAAGCCGCTACTCGTTTACCAATTTGAGAATCCTCGTGCTTTCAAGCAGCACAATGGAAACAAAGCCAGACTGCCCATGATGTGGAGGGCAAACACGAAGGGTTGGGTGAGAAAGCAGAAAAAACATTAGTAACTGTAATGATTGTAAGTATCCATCAATTATCCAACCTGCTATATTCTCACTACAGGGTTGCGGGGGTCTGCTGGAGCCAATCCCAGCCAACACAGGGCGCAAGGCAGGAAGCAGACCCCGAGCAGGGAGCCAGCCCACCGTAGATGATTATAAGTATTTAACTCACGAAATATCAATGCCTGTATTTTGTATTAACCATGCTGCAGAGAACTATATGATTTTATACTTCTATATGATTTGATCTGCATTTAGGTAGGAAAGGAATTATGTTTATGCACAGAATATGAGACTGATTTAATTCTTCTATGTGAAAATGCTAACCACTTGATATTAACAGAACACCCTGTGATATTATGAAACAATGTGATCATTTTCTTTACTCTTAATTAAAAGTATACGACAAAATTGTCATCTATGAATTAATAAATAAGGGTTATTAATCTAATCAAACAAATATAAATCTAATGAAGAGATTAAAATTATAAGAATGTAATCTCTTTATAACTAATACAATGAACTTTAAGAAAACTGCTTAAAATGGGTTTGTGTGGGTACTGAGAAGGCCACAGTCTTTAGATAATGTAAGGTGCCTGGTACTGCTTTTTCTGAACTCCTATGTCATAAATTATGATGCAACTCAAATCTATGTATGACCGCAAATTGAACTGTTATGTTTTTTTTCTGTTCTTTCTTTGGCTAATGAACAAGCTAGGTGATAAAAGGGTGAACAAATTTTTCTTTTGCCAGTCTGCTCGAACACAAATCAGTTAGCTGAGCGGGGGGGTGGGGGGGAGGGGGCAGTCTCACAATTTCTAAGTCACCAAGAATAAATAATAAAGAAATTGCTTTTAATTTTAAAGTGGTGTTTATCTCGTCGTTTCCCGACTTCAGCGATCACATGGGTCACAAGGACCTTGTTTTTGGAATGGCTGCATGAGGCTTTCGCTCCCGCCGTGAAGCTATATCTCGAAGAGAATAACCTGCCTAAAAAATGCCTTCTGATGGACAATGCACCGGCACACCCTCCAAATTTGGTTGACGATATGGTTGAGGAGTACGACTTTATTAAGGTCGTGTTCCTCCCCCCCAACATGACTCCTCTTCTGCAGCCCATGGACCAGCAGGTTATTTCAAATTTTAAGAAGCTGTACACCAAAGGACTATTCGCCAGGTGTTTCAATGTGACCGAGGAAACGTCTTTGAACCTGAAAGAGTTCTGGAAGAACCATTTTAATATCGTTCATTGCATCGGCCTCATTGATAAAGCCTGGGAAGATGTCACACCGGACCTTGACCTCAGCCTGGAAGAAACTTTGGCCTGAATGCGTTCCTGAACAGGTTTTAGAAAGCTCTGAGCCTCCTGTTGTGGATGAGATTGTGTCCATGGGCAAAAGCGTGGGTCTTGAAGTGGACAATGAGGACATCGAGGAGTTAGTCCTGGATCACAAGGAGGAGCTGACGACGGAGGAACTTGCTGAACTCCAGCAGGAGCAGCTTAGGTTGCTCACTGAGGAGCAGTCCTCCAGGGAAGAAGAGGAAAGGACGGTTATAAAAAGTGATGCAATAAAAGCCATCATGGAAAAATGGAACGAGTGCCAGGATTTTTTCGAGAAGAACCACCCTGACAAAGCGGTTACGAACAGAGTGATAAACATGATGACCGACAATGTCGTCTTGCATTTCCGAAAATTTTAATGCGTAGGAAAAGGCAAGTCTCATTAGACCGCTGTTTCGCGAAGTCTGATCCATCAGCTAAACAGCTAAAAACACCAGAAAACACCTGAAGGAGAACATCCCTCCATCGCGGAGCCGGACTCTCCCTCAAAACTGTAACCTCCTCTCCAACCAGTTCCTCCTCACTTTCTTCATGCCAGAACTCGACTCATGCAAGGTTAGTTTTCTTGGTGGTTTATGGTTAGTTTTTATATTACGGATTTTTCAAATGTTCATTTTTCGGTTTGTAGCGTGAATTAAAAAAAAGTGTTTAGAGCGAGTGGTTCGAAGCGTGATTTGTTACAATGTTACTTTTCTTGGTGGTTTATTAAATTACAGATTTTTCAAATGTTCCTTTTTTTCCCTGTGCTTAAAACTCATTAAAAAAAGTGTTTACAGCAATCGGGTCGTAAGGCTATTAGCGTGAACTCCTGCAATGTTACTTTCTTGGTTGTTTATGGTTGGTTTTTAAATAAAGTTCGGATTTGTTCAAATGTTCCTTTCTCTCCCTGTGCTTAAAACTCATTAAAAAAAAGTGTTTACGGCGATCGGGTTGTAAGGCTATTACCATGAACTCCTGCAATGTTACTTTCTTGGTTGCTTATGGTTGGTTTTTAAATGAAGTTTGGATTTGTTCAAATGGAGTTGGTCTCGTCCGTTATAGGAGATGGACGTCTGAAGCAGAGCTCCGCTAGCAGCGGCTTTATTTTCCCACGTATTTCATTTTATTTAGAGGTATCCTGTATTTAACCCAACCAAGGAACTTCCAATACAATATACAAGCATGAGTAACAAGAAGAAAAGTCAGAAAGAACTGGAAAAGAAACTTAAAGCTGCATCAAAGTCTGGACAGACATCCAGCCCAAGTGCAAGGTATGGCCTCTCGGAGACTGACCTGGAACAGGCAGACGAATGCGCAGATTTCCTGGGACCCCGCTCTATTATATCGTCTCCAGTCAAGAGTGAAAATGGGAGCAAAGCTGCAAGTGATACAGGTCGCGATGGATCGCCGATTTCTGAGGATCATTCGAGACTAGAAAAGGCCCTGCAGGATGTGCTCTGATCTACTTATCGCGAGCACGCAGCACCTGCTGTAACAGGAGCTGCACTTCCATTCGCGAAGCACGAAATCCAAAACGAACTGCCCGAACTGAAAGAGATGATCGCTACACTGGCCACTGCCATGGCTATGAACAAGAATGAGCTTAAGAAGGCGAACATCGAGCTTAAGAACGACCTTAAGAAGGATAACAAAGACCGGGAAACACATCTATTTAAACGTTTTGACGTGAACTTTAAAGGCATGTTGGAGAAATTAGACGAACACATCGAAGAAAATAGATCCAAACTGAAAATGCTTGCCGACCTGATTAATGACGTTACAGATCAGCTGGATGACATTAAGCAGGCATTCACGGTTCGAGTTAAAACAGCAGAACAATTGGCGTCTAACGCCGATGAAAAAGCTACAGCTGCGAATTCCGAATGCAAAAAACTCTGAGACGGACTTGCGGCCCTGGAAGATGGGTGCAGAAGAAACAATATAAGAATTGAGGGTATACCTGAGAAACGAGAAAGCTCAAGCCCAATGAAATTTGCAGTAGAATTACCCTCTAAAATAATTGGAGATGATTTTAAACTCGACATTGAGATAGCAGCTGCTTATCGCACATACAGATCAAGCACCTTTAAACCTAGGTCTTTTATTGTCCGCTTCGAGCGATTACGATGTAAGCTTGATGTGATGGCACTTCTGAGACACAAGCAAGAGATTATATTTGAAAATAATCTTATTCGTATTTTCCCCGACTTCTCACCATTAACAGCTGCAAAACGCGCAGCCTACTTTAACATTAAAAAGTTGCTACAGAAAGCCGTTATCAAATACAGCCTCTTGTATCCCGCCAAACTGAAAGTGGAAGTTCAAGACCAATATTATGTATTTCCAAGCAAGGAGGAAGCTGAAAAGGAACTAAGGAAGCTGTTTCCAACACTCTTTTGAAAGTTAATAAGGAGCCGTATTCTGTCAAGGCATGGGAAGGACCTATCATCTGCTGTCAGATCCACGTTTAAAGAGACTGGTATTATAATTATACATCCTTTTCTTTACTTGGACATTATATGTTTATGTCTTAATTACAGTTATTGACGTTAGTGTGGAAGTAATTAAAGTAGGGTGGGTTTTTTTTTTTTTTTTTTTTTAACTACCTTTAAATAGACTGTTTAACATGATACTCTTGGTTTATTGCTATTTCTACTGTTACATTACTATTACATTTATACTATTACATTAGGATTTACTATGTTTATCCTAGACTACTTTTTAAAAATCATTCCCAGGGTTCATTCTTTTATTATCTTAATATCTTAAAATTGCTGAAGATTATTTTAAGCTTAAAGACTGTTAATGATTATATTTTCGGCAGATAGTTTTTAGAACTCAGCTACAATAGATATCTCTTTGTTTTAATTCTCTAACGCCGCTGCGGGGTGGGGTTTGTTTTGTTTTGGACGTGCTCTGTTTCTTTGTATGTAAGAGGACCGGGACATCGCGAAGTGGGATCAAGCCTCATGTGGGGAGGCAAAATGGGGGGGGGGGGGGGGGGGGGGGGGGATAAAGGGGTGAGAGAAGAAGAGCAGGCTATATCTAATCTATTCTTCTAATCCTTATAACTATAAATATCAATGCAACAATAGGCTAAAATGCAATAACTCATGGGGAATTTTGAAATTAAGATTAAAACTGCCTCACTACCAGTTAAGACTATAAAATGACATTAAAAACTCAGACTCAATGTCTCGATGATGGGACAGATAACTTTGTGAGCTGGAATGTTAAAGGCCTGAATCATGAATTAAAGAGAAAGAAAGTATGCTCTCACCTAACAGGCTTAAATGCTAAAATAGTATTTTTACAGGAGACCCACTTACTAAGCAAGGATCAGCCAAGACTACAAAAAGACTGGACTGGCCAAATGTTCCATTCTAGCTTTACAAAGAAAACTACAGGTGTGGGAATTCTCATACACAGAACAGTCCCATTTGTAGCATCTGATGTAGTATCGGACCCTGCAGGGAAATATGTGATGGTCATGGGCAACTTATTTAACAGTAAAATGATTTTGATAAATGTTTATGCATCCAATGTCGATGATAAGGAATTCATGCAAAATCTATTTACATCCATTCCCAATGTGAACACTCATAAAATTATAATGGCTGGGGACTTTAATTGTGTTTTAAATCCACTCTTAGATAGGACTCCTGTGACGGGGGGACGACATCTAACACTGCAAAGACAATTACACAGTTTTTAACTGACCACAACTTATCAGACTCCTGGAGGTTTCTTAACCGAAACTCAAGATCATATTCGTTCTACTCACCAGTGCATCATAGCTACTCAAGAATTGATTATTTTTTTTATAGATAATAATTTCCTGCCACGATTAAATCGTGCAAATACGACACAATTGTTATCTCTGACCATGCCCCTCTAGTCTTGGAGCTAAAATCATTAAGCCCCTCACACTCACCCCGTAGATGGCGTCTTAACCCTCTTCTATTAGCAGACGAGAACTGCACAGAATTATATCCAAACAAATCAGCTTCTTCCTAGAGACAAACACATCCACAGAGGTTTCGGCAGGAACACTCTGGGAAACTCTAAAGGCCTTCTTAAGAGGACAGATTATTTCATATCATTCCCACTGAAATAAATTAGAAACCAAGAAACTGTCAGAGCTAAGAAGCGAAATTACTAGAATAGATGAAGAACAAGCCAGGCGTCCAAATGAAGCTCTTCACAGGAAAAGACAGGCCCTGCATACAGAACTCAACATCTTAACAACTAAAGAAACTGAACAACTTATTTATAAGTCAAGACATCATTACTATGAACATGGAGAGAAAGCTAATAAGCTTTCAGCTCAACAAGAAGTTCGCAATGCAATACCAGTAATCACCAATACGAATGGAGAAGAAATCATTGACCATAAAAATATAATGCACGCATTTAGAAATTATTATAAATCCTTATATTCTAATGAGTTCAAAGAAGACAACACACAATCTAATCCAGTTCTGGAAACATTACAGACACCACAAATAGATGCCTTAAGTGCTGAGGAACTGGATAAACCTCTGATGCTAACAGAATTACTAGATGCTACAAAGTCACTTCAAAGCGGGAAATCAGCAGGCCCTGATGGTTACCCCGTAGAATTTTATAAGAAATTCTCCACTCAGCTAGCTCCCCACTTATTGGCAACATTTACAGAAGCTAGAGACAACCAAATACTACCTCAACCATATCGTCAAGCATTAATCACTGTCTTTCCTAAACAAAATAAGGACTTGTTACAATGTGCATCATACAGACCAATTTCACTCCTGAATAATGAAGTTAAGATACTCTCAAAAATTCTAGCTAGAAGGATGGAGAAAGTGCTGCCCTCGATAATATCACAGGATCAAACTGGATTTATTAAAGGCCGACACCTATCTTCCAATCTCCAACGCTTGTTTAATGTTACATATTCACCAGCAAAATCAAACACCCCAGAGATATTACTATCATTAGACACAGAAAAAGCATTTGATATGATTGAATGGAACTACCTTTTCACTGCATTGGAGAAATTTGGGTTTGGCCCGAATATTTGTGCATGGATCAAACTACAGTATACCAATCCAGAAGCTTCAGTTTGTATTAACAACATTTGTTCAGACTACTTTAAGCTAGAACGTGGTACCAGACAAGGATGTCCCTTGTCACCACTGCTGTTTGCAATCGCCATTGAACCACTGGCGGTTTACTGTCGAAATTCCTATCAGATAAAGGGAATTATCAGAGAAGGACTGGAACAGAAAATCTCTCTATATGCAGATTATATGGTTTTATATATATCAGACCCAGTAAACACTGTGCCTGCAGTTTTAACAGCACTCACAGAATTTCAAAAGATATCTGGTCTTAGAATTAATCTGAATAAAAGTATACTCTTTCCAGTGAATTCACAAGCATATAATATTAGATTGGACACCCTACCTTTTACCATAGCAGATCAGTTTAAATACTTAGGGGTAAATATCACAAGTAAACAAAAAGCTCTTTATCAACAAAATTTTGCCGTCTGTATGGAAAAAATTAAGCAAGACTTGCATAGATGGTCAACCCTTTATCTCACTCTAGCCGGAAGAATTAACGTTGTTAAGATGAATATCCTTCCTAAACTTCATTTTTTATTTCAAAACATTCCAATATATATCAATAAATCATTTTTTAAGCAATTAGATTCAACAATAACCTCATTCCTTTGGAACTCAAAACACCCACGTATCCGAAGAGTGATCTTACAAAGACCTCAGGCAGAAGGTGGCATGGCTTTACCTAATTTTCAGTTTTATTACTTGGCAGCAAACATACAAGCCATAAAAATCTGGACACAAAAAATGAACATACTAGTGCTGGGCGGTATACCAGTTCATACCGAAAACCGTTTTTTATTTTTTTTATGATATGGATTTTTCTTATACCGCAACACCGGTTTAAATTGCCTAAACGACGTTCGGAACGTGGCGCAGCGGGAAACTGTTCAAGTGGGGACCTTTTTCACTGCTACACCGCTAAACACAGATTTGTTGCACTAGGGCTCTTTTTCACTGCTACACCACCAAATAGTGGGCGGTAGCATAGGAATGCCGCATGGTAAAAATGGACAGAGAGCCTGGAGATACTTTGGTTTTAAAAGGTCTGATGTGTAAATACTGTTTCTATACTACTGGATAATACTGCAAGCCAAGTTGTACTTGTTTTAAATACAGTGTAATGTACCTGGGTACTGTGTAATAGTGTGACGACGTTTTCAAAGCCCGTCATAAGTTATATAGCACATTAAATGCTTTGTGTTAAGTGATTCTTAAACTGACTTCTTCTTGTCTTCTTCGCTGCGCCGGCAGCGAACCCCGCACAGAATACATTCACTTCATGATCTTCCTTCTCTCTGAACATTTAGAATGCTAAAATAAATACTTAATATAATTTTCATGGTGAAATGCATTAAAGCATGCATTAATCATATGGGGGCACGGCGGCGTTCCTGCCTTGCATTTGCATGTTTTTCTGGTGGGTTTACTCAGCGCTTCAGTTTCCTTTCAAAGTCATGTAGGATGTGGGGTTTTGTTGTGCTATATTGACCCTGCTAGTGTATGTTTTGCTTATATTCATCCTTTGATGTGCTGGCGACTCGTTCAGAGATGGGCGCAACTCTGAATGGATGGCATAATTAAACATGTATAACGAAGATATTTTTAAAGTTCTGAACACTCCGTGGGCTAAGTTTATAACTAGTTTTAATTTCACAAAGACGTTTATTGTGTGGTGATTGGTTATGTGGAGAAAGAAAAAGGACGGATAGGAACTGGGGTTTTAGTACGTCAGATAGAGACAGCACGCGTGCAATATAGAAAGCCCGCTCAGAAGAACATGCATTGAATTCTGTGTTCGTGTCTCTGACCACCAGATCACAAACCCAACATTTATACAATATTTAAGTTAAACCTGTGTGATACCCATTCATACATCCAGTTTTTTGGAGCCTCGTCACACCTGCGATAAAGTTCTCTACACTGAACATAATAGTGCAACTATCAGTAATAATACTATTATTTATTTTATTGTTATTATTTATTAGTTTAAATATTATGCAGTTTAATGATGATAAAGTTGTTTAAAAAGTCACTTTAACGTGTCGGTGGACAGAGATTGTTAACATTAACAGAAAGTGTAGTTGGTTTACAAAAAATATTTACTATTTATTCCTTTTCTAAGACATATTCAGTGCAATACAACTTTTGACAAGCACTTCTGGATATTTTACTAAGTCTAAATGCCTCTTTGTATGGTTGAAAATATGTTGTCAAAATTATAGTTTAAGTTTTTGCAAAATTTGTTCAATAAAAAGGTTCTATATTTTGACTGCATCTGTCATGCAATGTGATACCTTCTCCATTAGTGCCATCCCCTTGAAAACTATCACTTTATGGGGCAATGCAAACCTGTATTAATACTTGTGTGCACATTAAAATGTTTTTTTTGTACAATGAACAATACTCTTGACAGTGGAATAGGTTATTCTTAATCACATTTTCCACTGGAATTACTGGCTAACATCCACTCATGCATGGAGAAAAAATACCGTTAAATACCGTGAAACCGGGATAATTTAGAAAAATACCGTGATATAGAATTTTGGTCATACCGCCCACCCCTAGAACATACACAGGCTTGGTTTGCAATAGAAGTAAAATCCTGTAGTACTTCTTTATACTCCCTGCTCTGAGCTCCAATAAATGCAAGTTATCGCAAATATACTAATAACCCAATTGTGCTTTACTCACTTAGAATATGGAACCAACTTAGAAAGCATTTTAAGATGGAAAATCTTTTATCCGTGGCAGCTCTGCAAGAGAACCACCTCTTTCAACCCTCGCAAACATATCCAGTTTTTAAAATTTGGAAAAGTTTTGGGATTAAAATGCTCAGAGATCTTTATATAGACAACATATTTGCATCTTTTGAACAACTGCATTCCAAATTCAACCTCCCAGCTACACATTTCTTTCACTATCTTCAAATTAGAAATTTTGTTAAACAGAAACTGCCCGATTTTCCTCACCTCGTACCCTCCACCATGCTGGAAAAAAATACTGCTCAATTTCGAGGAATTAAACACCATTTCCGCATTATATAAAATCTTACTTGAGCCCCTACCATTCAAAGATCCAAGGGGACATTGGGAAGAAGATCTCTTAATCAATATATCAGAAAAGGAGTGGAAGGTAGCAAAGCAGAGAATTCACTCGAGCTCCATATGCGCAAAGCATAGAATTATTCAACTAAAAATTATATATATCGAGCTCATCTGTGTCGCTTAAAACTGTCCAAAATGTTTCCAGGGCAAGATCCAACCTGCGAACGGTGCAACCAAGCTCCTGCCTCACTGGGTCACATGTTTTGGGCATGCACCAAATTAACATCATTTTGGACCAAAATTTTTAAATGTCTTTCAGACAGCCTTGGGGTCACAATCCCTCCTAACCCATTAACAGCTGTGTTCGGTGTTCTTCCAGACGGACTTGAAGTGGAGGAGGACAAGCAAACGGAGATTGCATTCACTACACTTTTGGCACGCAGACTTATTTTGTTAAATTGGAAGAATCCTAACTCTTCTCTGAGAAGTCAGTGGGAAACCGATGTTTTATATTATTTGAAATTGGAAAAAATCTAATTCTCAGTTAGAGGATCTGTACAGAATTTTTTTAAAACCTGGCAGGATCTAATCAATATTATTTTAGAATAAGAGAAATAACTATTGCCGCATTTAATTCCCTTCTCCATTTTTTATTTACCTATATATATTTCTTCCTTTCTTTTGTTTATTGTTACCTTATTAAAAAGCCCTAAGCAATTTTCTCCTTTGGCTAAGCTCTCCTTCTTAGGGGTGGGGTTTGATTTGTCTTCAATTTTTTTTTTTTTGTTATAAATTGATCTATTTTTATGGAATGATTACAATAAAATTAATAAATAAAATTTAAAAAAAAAAAAAGTTCCTTTTTTTCCCCTGTGCTTAAAACTTATTAAAAAAAAAAGTGTTTACAGCGATCGGGTCGTAAGGCTATAGTGCGAACTCTTGCAATGTTAGCTTTCTCTGTTGTTCAAGGTCTTCTCAGTGTTATTCAATGTTTTTACATTTAGTTTACTATAATGCTGTGCATTCTATGATATAATTAACTATATTTGTGCTTAATCTTTAAAAAAATTAGATAGATAGATAGATAGATAGATAGATAGATAGATAGATAGATAGATAGATAGATAGATAGATAGATAGATACTTTATTAATCCCAAGGGGAAATTCACATACTCCAGCAGCAGCATACTGATACAAAAAACAATATTAAATTAAAGAGTAATAAAAATGCAGGTAAAAACAGACAAAAACTTTGAATAATGTTAACGTTTACCCTACCGAGTGGAATTGAAAAGTCGCATAGTTTGGGGGAGGAACGATCTACTCAGTCTCGTCAGTGGAGCAGGAGAGTGACAGCAGTCTGTCGCTGAAGCTGCTCCTCTGTCTGGAGATGACACTGTTTAGTGGATGCAGTGGATTCTCCATAATTGATAGGAGTCTGCTGAGCGCCCGTCGCTCTGCCACAGATGTCAAACTGTCCAGCTCCATGCCTACAGTAGAGCCTGCTTTCCTCACCAGTTTGTCCAGGCGTGAGGCGTCCTTCTTCTTAATGCTGCCTCCCCAGCACACCACCGTGTAGAAGAGGGCGCTCGCCACAACCGTCTGATAGAACATCTGCAGCATCTTATTGCAGATGTTGAAGGACGCCAGTCTTCTAAGGATGTATAGCTGGCTCTGTCCTGTCTTGCACAGAGAATCAGTATTTGCAGTCCAGTTCAATTTATCATCCAGCTGCACTCCCAGGTATTTATAGGTCTGCACCCTCTGCACACAGTCACCTCTGACGATCACGTGGTCCATGAGGGGCCTGGGCCTCCTAAAATCCACCACCAGCTCCTTGGTTTTGCTGGTGTTCACTTGTAGGTGGTTTGAGTCGCACAATTTAACAAAGTCCTTGATGAGGTTCCTATACTCCTCCTCCTGCCCACTCCTGATACAGCCCACAATAGCAGTGTCGTCAGCGAACGTTTGCACGTGGCAGGACTCCGAGTTGTATTGGAAGTCCGATGTATATAGGCTGAACAGGACCGGAGAAAATACAGTCCCCTGCCGCGCTGCTGTGTTGCTGACCACAATGTCAGACCTGCAGTTCCCAAGACGCACATACTGAGGTCTGTTTGTAAGATAGTCCACAATCTATGCCACTAGGTATGAATCTACTTCTATCTCTGTCAACTTGTCCCTAAGGAGCAGAGGTTGGATGGTGTTGAAGGTGCTAGGGAAGTCTAGAAACATAATTCTTACAGCACCACTGCCTCTGCTGTAATTGTGGGTGGAGATGTCTTTCCTATGTTGGTATCAGCAGAAAGATGGGTGGAGGGTGCAGTACTCCGAGGTGAGAGTGGGTTAGGGTGGTCAAACCTGTTAAACAAGTTGTTCATTTGGTTTGCTCTCTTCACGTCTCTCTCGATGGTGGCATCCCACTTCGAGCTGCAGCCAGTGATGATCTTCATCCCATCCCACACTTCCTTCATGCTGTTATTCTGCAACTTCTGCTCCAGCTTTCTCCTGTACTGCTCCTTCGCCGCCCTGAGCTGGACTCGGAGTTCCTTCTGCACGCGCTTTAGCTCATGCTGATCACCGCCTTTAAAAGCCCTTTTCTTCTGGTTCAAAAGGCCGTTGATGTCACTTGTAATCCATGGCTTGTTGTTAGCATAGCAGCATACTGTTCTTACTGGATCTACAATGTCCATACAGAAGTTGATGTAGTCAGTAGTGCAGTCAACAACCTCCTCAATGTTCTCACTATGTGATCCCTGCAGGATATCCCAGTCCGTAGTTCCAAAGCAGTTTCTCAGAGCCTGCTCTACCTCAGGGGACCACTTCCTGAATGAGCGCGTGGTTGTAGGTAGCTCCCTCACTCTTGGTTTGTAATGAGGCTGAAGCAGAACCACGTTATGATCTGCTTTCCCAAGCGCAGGCAGCGGGGTGGCGCTGTATGCGTCTTTAACGTTTGCATACAGTAAGTCAATAGTCTTATTTCCACGGGTGTTACAGTCCACATACTGGGAGAAGGCAGGTAATGTTTTGTCCAACGTCACATGGTTAAAATCTCCAGCGATTAGCAAAAGCGCCTCAGGGTGGTGCATTTGTAAGTTAGCAACAGCAGAATGGATGATGTCACTCACTATCTCCACGTCTGCCCGAGGAGGGATGTAAACAATAACAACAATGACATTTACATACAGTTTGTACGGTCTGGAACAGATTAATTGTATTTACATACACTCCTATGGGGGAAATTACTTTGGGTCACGACCAGAGTTTTGGAACAAATTATGGTCGTGACCCGAGGTTCCACTGTATTTATTTTCTTAAATTCCAAATGAAGGCCTATAGGAGTGAGTTGCTATCAGAATCTACAGTAAGTAATCAATTGTAATTTTTAATGAATCTTGCTTTCTTTCCAACATACACACAATGTAGAAAATGGGCAAACCACACTTTCTTTTAAAATATTGACTTAGGCTTTTATACATTTTCTTTAAGAAGCTTTATGTAGTTTTATTTGGTCAACAAACCAACAAATACAGTCCCGGAACATTCTTTGTTATTATATACTAGCAGAATACCCGTGCTTCGCAGCAGTGAAATACTGCCTTAAAATTGTTATTAAGAAGAAAAGCAAACATTTTTAAACTGAGGGAAAATATACAAATAATTATTTGTTAAGGATCTCTTTGTATACCACGTTGTCAGTTCGGCCCTCCGGTTGTAATATGACCAAGCTGTGCACTGAGCTTACTCTTGAGCACGCAACGTACAGTTGGCCATGTGAAAAGCAATCTTGCCTCAAATCAATGCCAAACTTTTGTAGGGTTTGTCCCTGAGACATAATTGTCATTGAAAAGCAGAACCTTACTGGAAATTGGAGGCGTTTGAATTGAAATGGGAGATCAGACGGTATAACGGGGATGCAAGGAATAAAAAGCTCTCCCCTGAGCCACTGCCAGTAAAAATAGTTGCCTCAATTAGGTTCTTTTGCAGACACGTGACCTGAAGTCTCGTGCCATTACAAAGTTTCGGTGGCTGTACGCAAATCCACAATTGGGTTTTTTGAGCCAAACCTGTTGTTTTTGTATGAGCCGCTTTTTATTATTGGGATCGTACCTAGAAACAGAAGCTCTATTAACTTGTGGATTTGCCTGCGAGTATTTGTGACAGCGTGTCTATTAACTTGTGGATTTTTCTGCGAGTATGTGGCGGCAGCGTCACAAAGTTGTTTCTGCCTAGCTGCATCAGAAAATCACGACGTCTGACACGCCTCCTTTTTACTGTTTTCTCACAGCTTGGATTGCTGCTGTCATAATCAGTTTGAGTTTCATGGTTTGTTTCAATTACGTTTGTATTTGCAGGACTTGTTGTGTTGAAGTGACATTCGGCATCTGTCAAGCGTTTTAAGCATACAACCGGTTTCATCGATAACTTCGCATCCAGCTTATGGGAGTTGAAACATTCATAAACATCCAAGTGTCCACTACTCAAATCGTGTGAATCTCACCTGTGAATCTAAGATGTTTAAGAGGCATTGGCGGTTCTCCAAACGTGTAAAATAGGCAGGCAGCCAACTTCGTGGGAAGGCGTGGGGATGGGGGACGCAATATAGGTAGGCAGCCAACTACATGGGAGGCCGGTGGACGCAGGACGCAACCCCGCCTCACACGACGACTGAGCTGCAGGCTATGGACGTATATACAGTATGTACGTAAGTAGGATTCAGTTATGACCGTTACGCGTAGAATTTCAAAATGAAACCTGCTTAACTTTTGTAAGTAAGCTGTAAGGAACGAGCCTGCCAAATTTCAGCCTTCTACCTAACACGGGAAGTTGGAGAATTAGTGATGAGTGAGTCAGTGAGGGCTTTGCCTTTCGTCGTGTCGCAAAAGTCAATGAATGACTGCTAATAAAGTGACCAAGTTAGAAGAAGTAAGGCAGGACAAAATTTCTTTGTATACAAATCTAAAAATAGCCTACCTAATCTCCAAGAAGGTGCACAAAAGCAAGGGAACTATGGGAGCACCAGAACTCTGCTCACATCGCGTCGCTTCGTACCGCAAGTAGTAAGTCTGTGATAAGCAGAATACTGCTACGCTTTGCACTCGCGGGACGGAAGGTCAATCCCGACCGCTTTTATATAGTGTCTTGATACTAAAGTAGAAAAATTGAATTTGAGCAAAATTCATAAACAAAATAGGTGAATTGCATAGAAAAATATTTATAATAATGACAATATTTACTTCTTACTGTCCAGAATACAGCAAATCTATAGAACAAAGCAAAGTACAATATGTTTTATTTATCTTTTTACAAGCAAAAGATAATCTGCTAATCTGAACAAAGTTCAGAACAAAAAAATGCAAAACTGACAAAGGTCTAAATTGTTTCTTTCTAAAATGAAGACCCTTGCTGAATAATCACTTGTCTTACTTAGTATGCCATAAATCAGGGTGTAAGGTGTCTCCTGTTGATAATTAGACCGAGCCCCATCATCATTATTGGACTTGCTATTGTTAGTCTTTTGCTTCTAGACAGTTGTGTTGCTCCCACTTGAAACTGCCATAAATGTAAGCCCCCCACTCAGACATGGCCAAGCTAATATCAGCATCTTCCCTGCTGATTGATTTTAGACACAGTGTGTAATGTGGCTTCATTGCTTGACTTTATTCTCTTCATTTCTTTTAGCACAGCGACTAAACCAGGGGTTCTCATACTTTGTAAACAGGTCTTTTATCATAATTTTTAACTTGTATGTATTTTTCCAATGTCATACTTTAGTTTAAGAGTGCTAACAGACTAAGTGCCCCAAGTGGGGAAAGCAAAAAAGATTTTAATCACATAAGCACAGGTACAGCCATTTAAATAATGATAAATGACTCCATAACATTATTCAATAAAGTCTATTTACAAATTACTGTTTTATGTTTGCAGTAAATATGGTAGTTATTTCAGGTGAAAATATGACTCAAAAGGTGTAAACTGGAGAACTTCCAAATATGGTTTAAGGTGTTTACAAGTGGCTGCTTGTCATTTCTAGTCAATTGTATAATCTTCATAAAATACACAGAAAATTTACTAATAAAGTCTTGTTACTAAAACAACATATCTGCAAGATCAGACTGTATCCGGTAGAATATGCAGCATTGGCCAAGGCATTGGTCTTATCACGTCTGGACTACTGCAACATTCTATTGGCAGGAGTACTGGCATGTATAACCAAACCACTGTAGATTATTCAAAATGCAGTTGCAAATCTGGTGTTCAACCAGATGAGGTGGGCTCATGTCTCTCCTCTTTTCACATCACTTCATTAGCTCCCTGTATTGGCACATATTACGTTCAAATCCTTGTTGCTTGCCTACAGGATAGTATACAGTGCATCTGGAAAGTATTCACAGCGCATCACTTTTTCCACATTTTGTTATGTTACAGCCTTATTCCAAAATGGATTAAATTCATTTTTTTCCTCAGAATTCTACACACAACACCCCATAATGACAACGTGAAAAACGTTTACTTGAGATTTTTGCAGATTTATTAAAAATAAAAAAATTGCGAAAGCACGTGTACATACGTATTCACAGCCTTTGCCATGAAGCTCAAAATTGAGCTCAGGTGCATCCTGTTTCCCCTGATCATCCTTGAGATGTTTCTGCAGCTTAATTGGAGTCCACCTGTGGTAAATTCAGTTGATCGGACATGATTTGGAAAGGCACACACCTGACTATAAAACGTCCCACAGTTGACAGTTCATGTCAGAGCACAAACCAAGCATGAAGTCAAAGGAATTGTCTGTAGACCTCCGAGACAGGATTGTCTCGAGGCACAAATCTGGGGAAGGTTACAGAAAAATTTCTGCTGCTTTGAAGGTCCCAATGAGCACAGTGGCCTCCATCATCCGTAAGTGGAAGAAGTTCGAAACCACCAGGACTCTTTCTAGAGCTGGCCGGCCATCTAAACTGAGCGATCGGGGGAGAATGGCCTTAGTCAGGGAGGTGACCAAGAACCCGATGGTCACTCTGTCAGAGCTCCAGAGGTCCTCTGTGGAGAGAGGAGAACTTTCCAGAAGGACAACCATCTCTGCAGCAATCCACCAATCAGGCCTGTATGGTAGAGTGGCCAGACGGAAGCCACTCCTTGGTGAAAGGCACATGGCAGCCCGCCTGGAGATTGCCAAAAGGTACCTGAAGGACTCTCAGACCATGAGAAAGAAAATCCTCTGGTCTGATGAGACAAAGATTGAACTCTTTGGTGTGAATGCCAGGCGTCACGTTTGGAGGAAACCAGGCACCGCTCATCACCAGGCTAATACCATCCCTACAGTGAAGCATGGTGGTGGCAGCATCATGCTGTGGGGATGTTTATCAGCGGCAGGGACTGGGAGACTAGTCAGGATAAAGGGAAAGATGACTGCAGCAATGTACAGAGACATCCTGGATGAAAACCTGCTCCAGAGCGATCTTGACCTCAGACTGGGGCGACGGTTCATCTTTCAGCAGGACAAGGACCCTAAGCACACAGCCAAGATATCAAAGGAGTGGCTTCAGGACAACTCTGTGAATGTCCTTGAGTGGCCCAGCCAGAGCCCAGACTTGAATCTGATTGAACATCTCTGGTGAGATCTTAAAATGGCTGTGCACCGACGCTTCCCTTCCAACCTGATGGAGCTTGAGAGGTGCTGCAAAGAGGAATGGGCGAAACTGGCCAAGGATAGGTGTGCCAAGCTTGTGGCATCATATTCAAAAAGACTTGAGGCTGTAATTGCTGCCAAAGGTGCATCGACAAAGTATTGAGCAAAGGCTGTGAATACTTAAGTACACGCGATTTCTCAGTTTTTTTATTTTTAATAAATCTGCAAAAATCTCAAGTAAACGTTTTTCACGTTGTCATTATGGGGTGTTGTGTGTAGAATTCTGAGGAAAAAAATGAATTTAATCCATTTTGGAATAAGGCTGCAACATAACAAAATGTGGGAAAAGTGATGCGCTGTGAATACTTTCTGGATGCACTGTATATTTTTATATATATATATATATATATATATATATATATATATATATATATATACTGTGATGGATGGCCAGGGATCTTGCCCGGACTGGATGCCCTTTTCAAGAGAAGACCTGGGGAACTGGCGTACTACCAGGAGTACCTCCTCCAGGACACGAGAGGGCAGCCCCTTTGGTTTATATCAGGACCATGGAATTGGAGCTCAGAAGCTCAACCCGGTGGGGGACCATGGCCACACCCAGAAGTGCTGCTGGATGTTAATCAAAAGACACCTGGAGCACTTCCGGGTGCACTATAAAGGAGGCCGTCTCACTCCATTCAGGAGCCAGAGTTGGGAGGAGGAGGACGAAGCTTAGAAAGAAAGGAGTAGAGGCAGCGAAAGAAAAAGAAGGACATATTGTGTCTAGTGGAGCACTGTGCGGGACATTATTGTAGAAATAAATGTGTGTTATTTTGGACAGTCTGAGTCCGTGTCTGTCTATGTCCAGGCTAGTCTTCTACAATACATACATAGAGATAGAGAGAGACAGAGAGAGTCGTTAACTGAGATAATGTGTACTGGATCCGGGATTCACATAGTCAGCAGTGGGTTGGTATAAATGCTTTTATTAAAAATCAAACAGTGTTCCAAGTAGTGCACTGCAAAAGATCTTCAATAAATAATCCATTAAAGCAAAGTGAAGCACTGAGGTTAAAATACAATAAATAAACCAATAAAAACAAGGTTAAAATCCCAGGCAGGTTTCTCTATTAACACTAGAATTACCAGAGCCTATGAAAAAACTCATAAATCCAGCCCACCTTAAATCCCTTCGCACCTTTCCGTCAGCGTCTTTTGTCTTGTAAATGTGTCGATAAGCCCAAGCAACAAGCAGCCTGCTATACCTGCTAAATCTATATATATAGATTTTTTTTTTAAGACTTTTTTCCATGTGTGAAGTGGTGCCCTTTTGAGTTCCATTTTAACTTTTTCAGGACGGATGTCAACCATTGTCGAAATTCAGAGGTAGGGGATGTTAATCAGCTGTAAACTGCAAGAAAAATAGGTTTGTTGATTTGACCTTGATTCCCTGCATGTGCATGAGCAGTGAAGAGCAAACAACCTCTAAAATGGCATCAATTACTGGCAAGAGACTAAAACAAATGTGCAAAACAAAATACCCTGTGGATAACGTTTTGCATATTATCGTTGAATTGGGCTCTGACTTGTCAGACTCTGATTTTGATGCAAATGATCTGGTGATGAATGTCGAAAGTGAGGTACCAGCATCATCTGATTGGTCCCCACCTGATCGTGGTGCTGAATACATTTATTTAGCTGATGCGCCTACAGTCGCATCTCACAGTGATTGCCACCACTGTCCACCTGCCGCACGAAAACACCCAGGCAAACGGGATATGGAGCTGACCCTGCAGAGCTGCTGCCATCAGAGATCCCGAACAGGCACCAACAGCAGTCACAGCATGAAGGAACAGACGTCTTATGTTGATTTATGTGTGAAACCATTGCTTTGTGTGCTTTTCCGAAAATTGAGTTTTTTGGAAAAAATATTCAGCCCTCAGAGAGTTAAAATGCAGGAACTGGGTATTTGGGTAGGTATGTTTTCAGATTTATTCTTAAAAAAAAAAAAAAAAAAAAAGTTTCACTTTAGAGCAGTTACATGGGGCAAATTAATATGTACCATAAAACTATAAACTTTTACACTTAAATGATTAGCTTGGTGTTTTTCAAGTAAAAGTTATTCTTAAAACTTTATAGTGAAACCAGAAGACTTGCAGAACAGGTTATCATGAAAATACACAGTTGGTAAAATAAATTTAAAAAATACCTTTAATTTCCTTCTGGCATTAAATTTTCTCAGCTGTTCCACTGTTTCAGGAAGATGGATTTTATAGGCATATCGGTCCCTCTCCTTAGGGAAAAAGAAATGATTACAGTTTAAGATTAACATATAAACATATAAAGCAGGGTAAAATATAGAGTTACCAAGTGCCCATTAAAGGTTTATGCATAATGAAGATTATAAAGAGAACATACACCGTAAATTCTTTAACATCTCAGTCAGGCATATATATGTTAGACAGAATTAATATAGTTTTGTGTAGTTTTGTCACCACTGTAATATAGCTCCCATAAAAATCAAAGATGAACTCAGAGGCCAATAGGGCCACTCCATCTGAATTACTTTTCCCATTTCTCTAATTTTACTGCTACAAATAGATTAAAACACCTGTCCAATCCATTATTTATTCAGTCTGGGCTGATCTTTAACATTTAAACGAGTCTCCTATAAGAAGACTAAATCTTACTTCAGTTGTCTTTCTTAATTGCATTGTTTTCTTTCTCTATATTACCTCATCAAAACTAGAATTTTACAAAGCCTGTAATGTGTTTAACTAACATCAATCATTTATATGAACATTCAGGTATTATTTTGGATTGGTTACTTATTTTAGGTTTTTCAACTATTTAGACACATTTATCTGCGCCCACACCTGTTTTTTGTTAACTGTATAAAATTTATTTTAAACAACTAAGGGAGTACTATTTAAAAAGCAATTAAAACAACAAAGCATCACTTTACCTGTGCTAAAATGGAAACATATTAGTACTATAATGAAAAGTATGCATTACACAGTAAGTAAGTTATTTAACCAACCGTGTCTTGTAGATAAAAAGCACCTCTTAGGTGATAATGTCCAAAACTAACTTTAAACATACAGGTAAAATTCCATACCACACATCATAAAGAAAGTCTTCTGAATGGAGTACAATGCAACATAAAACATATTGTGCACAAGGCTGTCATTTAATTTTTTCAGAAAAGACAGATATTCAAGACTTTTGGTCATTCTGTCTAATTTTAAAGTAACGCCTGTCAAGCAATCCCTTACACCACTATAAAAAGGTTTACAGATATTAGCTCTTCAAAAATCCTTTAAAAGATTCAAAAATCTTCTGACTGTATACTATTAATATGTCAGTGGCAACTTATTCAAAATAATCTCTAATAATTGGTTTGTCTTGTACACTAAGAAAACAAAGCTGTATTACTGTATATAACCCAGCACCAGAAAATTGTGCCAAGAAACATGCTTCTACTGTTCCAATTGCAACATCGGGCGTGTAATGGTAACTGTTTCAAAATATGTCACACAAAGGACATATACTAAATCTGTACCAGTACAACAGTGGACACCAGACATACCTTTCCTGCTGCATTTAGGTAGATATTTTGATATTTACATGTTTCTGTGACATGTAACAAATTTGTTTAAGAAAATATAATGCTTTTAACTTGTTTTTCCAGGGGTAAACATAACACTAAAGGCTACAACTGCTTTTGATACATTATACAGCAGGTATAGAAAGTATACTTTATTACCTGTTCCACTTTGTAAATCCATTTAATTACAAAATCACTTATATATGATTGTTTTCTTTCTTAAAGAAATTCTTTGTACACAGTAATCATCTTCCTGTTTCCTTCAGCTCTAATAAATCATGAAGTACAGAGGCAAAAAAGTGTTTAAGATCTAAGAGCTCTATGTACGAAAGTCTGTCATACTATGTAAAACATACTTTTTGAATGACTTTTGCTTTATTTTCAGATAATATAGTAATACAGGGTTTACTGGTTAAGCAAATGTAGGTGGTGGAGTAATCAGGTAATTCTCTTTTTTGAGATTTAAGGACTGTGTTTCTGATACTGAAATAAGCAACACTAGAGCACCACAAGGAACAGTCTGGTCTCCTTTTCTCTTCACTCTGTACAGCTCAGACCATAAATATAACATCTGGTCATGTCACTTGCAGAAATTCTCAGATGATTCTGCATTTTATGGGGTGTACTGACAAAGGGAATGAGACAAAATACCAACAGCAATATGTCTGCAAAATGACTCACTGTGACTGTGCCAGCCAAGTCGGGTTTCCTTTCTTTATACTTGTCTTCTCTGTTCAGTCCAAAGTGTGTGTGTGTGTGTGTATTTATTTATTTACTTACTTATCTACCTATTTGTGTATTTATTTATTTAAAGAACATCTATAAAAAGCCAAATTTCACCCTGGGGACAAATAAAGTTCTGTCTGTCTACACAATGATATGAGAAAATGTCTTCATGTGTTATTATGTGCGATGTAACATGGCTATTAACCCTTTCTGACCTAAGTCCCAAAAATCCAGCTGTTGTCACCTTGCTATTTTATGACTATTAAGTAGTCATATTTCACTCTGTCATCAAGGTTTTTTGCATCCTCTCATTTCAGTATAAATTTACCTTTCCAGTTAGTTATTTAATAAAGACACAATAACATAAGTTCTCAAACTATGGGTTGCAAGCATGTTGTTTGAATTTGGATTGTGCAGAGTCGTGACTCACAATAGTATTCAATGGGAAAGGGTCACAAGTGGTTTGTGTAGTCTCTTGTGATGGGTCGCTGGGGGCAATTTAATCAAATGCCACTTCTCTGATACGACCTGCATCTGTGATTCTTCAAAGAGTATAGCACTGTCTACTGCTGCAAATTATCCATGTGGGACTGACCCCAGAGGATGACTATCACCAGCAATTCTCCAAGGGGGACAAGGATGACTGAAAGCAGTGACTGGCCATGGGGGAAGACGGAAGACTGCCAGCAGCGATTCTCCAAGGCAGACCCATACCCATGGATGTGGAAGCAAGAGAAAAGGCAAAATTGGGTCACATTTCATGAACTGATAAAGGTTACTGTAAATCTGTATCATCTTTCTAGTAAGTGTATACTGACTTTTTAGAGACACTATCCTCAACTGAGAATTTTTTGTTATTTTTTTGCTATTAAGTCATAACCTATTTGACTTTAAAGCAGTGACTAATTAAACTGTCATCAAATTCTTTATTCTCTCCGATTCAGTTTAACACTAGAATAACCAGAGCCTACGAAAAAACTCGTAGATCCGGCCCACCTTAAATCTGTTCGCACCTCTCCATCAGCGTCTTTTGTCCTGTAAATGTACCGATAAAGACAAGCAGCAACCAGCCTGCTATTCCATCCCCCCACAGCCGCAGAACGTGCACAAAGTTCTCCCAGCTCATGTCTTGATTGATTATCTGGGAGTGAAATGCTAGAGTTTTAGAGTGGAAATAATAGATTGTTATTTGGAACACATGCATTTCATGTGTGTTCCGTTTCTACAATATTCTGTGTAAACACATTGTTAAAACAGAAAAGTTTTTCATATTTTAGTAGTAAATGACAAAATGTTGGCATAAACTATATAATGTGTGAAGCCTGAAGTCCAAAGATCAAATAAACACTTTCACAAAAGGTTCAAGGGTAAGGCAACAGCTTCTGTGGCGCAGCGGTACGATTTGCTGACTTGTGATCAAGAGTCCCCAGTTCGATCCTGACTGCCTCCTGTATTTGCCGTTTTCAGTAGTGAGCTGCTCTTATTGTTAATATTATACAGTACACACATACATTTGGTTTGCGCCTGTAACAGACGGTGTTCATTTATAGTACTTGTGAAAGTTACAGCTTTATTTTCACTTTTATTCTCTTAGTCACGATCACGATACATACCAAGTTTAGCGCTATATGCAATCATCAAATTCAAATAACAGTTCACACACACGTACATTTACGACATGTGTACCTGTTGCAATGCGTACACTTCTCTCTATGCTATGGTTCCTATTATATTGAAAGGGCACCTGACACTGACTCAGTTGACTTTCCTGAGGAAAGCGGCTGTCTTGGAACAGAAGCTTCTCGATGTTGTATCCTCCTTTTCTTTTTCTATCGCCTTTTCTAGTAAGATGTGATGACGAAGTTCCTCTGCAAGTTCAGCCATGAACACTCTTCTTTTCTCAGTGGCCCCCGTGCATGCCTTGCACAGTACATGTGTGTTGATCACTTTTTCCACATTTTGTTATGTTACAGCCTTATTCCAAAATGGATTAAATTCATTTTTTCCTCAGAATTCTACACATAACACCCCATAATGACAACGTGAAAAAAGTTGTATTTATTAAATTTATTAAAAATAAAAAAACTGAGAAATCACATGTACATAAGTATTCACAGCCTTTGCTCAATACTTTGTCGATGCACCTTTGGCAGCAATTACAGCCTCAAGTCTTTTTGAATATGATGCCACAAGCTTGGCACACCTTTCCTTGGCCAGTTTCACCCATTCCTCTTTGCAGCACGTCTCAAGCTCCATCAGGTTGGATGGGAAGCGTCGGTGCACAGCCATTTTAAGATCTCTCCAGAGATGTTCAATCGGATTCAAGTCTGGGCTCTGGCTGGGCCACTCAAGGACATTCACAGAGTTGTCCTGAAGCCACTCCTTTAATATCTTGGCTGTGTGCTTAGGGCCGTTGTCCTGCTGAAAAATGAACCGTCGCCCCAGTCTGAGGTCAAGAGTGCTCTGGAGCAGGTTTTCTTCCAGGATGTCTCTGTACATTGCTGCAGTCATCTTTCCCTTTATCCTGACTAATCTCCCAGTCCCTGCCACTGAAAAACATCCCCACAGCATGATGCTGCCACCACCATGCTTCACTGTAGGGATGGTATTGGCCTGGTGATGAGTGGTGCCTGGTTTCCTCCAAACGTGATGCCTGGCATTCACACCAAAGAGTTCAATCTTTGTCTCATCTCATTTCTCATGGTCTGAGACTCCTTCAAGTGCCTTTTGGCAAACTCCAGGCGGGGTGCCATGTGTCTTTTACTAAGGAGTGGCTTCCGTCTGGCCACTCTATCATACAGGCCTGATTGGTGGATTGCTGCAGAGATAGTTGTTCTTCTGGAAGGTTCTCCTCTCTCCACAGATGACCTCTGGAGCTCTGACAGAGTGACAATCAGGTTCTTGGTCACCTCCCTGACTAAGGCCTTTCTCCCCCAATCGCTCAGTTTAGATGGCCGGCCAGCTCTAGAAAGAGTCCTGGTGGTTTCGAACTTCTTCCACTTACGGATGATGGAGGCCACTGAGCTCATTGGGACCTTCAAAGCAGCAGAAATTTTTCTGTAACCTACCCCAGATTTGTGCCTCGAGACAATCCTGTCTCGGAGGTCTACAGACAATTCCTTTGACTTCATGCTTGGTTTGTGCTCTGACATGAACTGTCAACTGTGGGACCTTATATAGACAGGTGTGTACCTTTCCAAATCATGTCCAATCAACTGAATTTACCACAGGTGGACTCCAATTAAGCTGCAGAAACATCTGAAGGATGATCAGGGGAAACAGGATGCACCTGAGCTCAATTTTGAGCTTCATGGCAAAGGCTGTGAATACATATGTACATGTGCTTTCTCAATTTATTTATTTTTTAATAAATTTGCAAAAACCTCAAGTAAACTTTTTTCACGCTGTCATTATGTGGTGTTGTGTGTAGAATTCTGAGGAAAAAAATGAATTGAATCCATTTTGGAATAAGGCTGTAACATAACAAAATGTGGAAAAAGTGATGCACTGTGAATACTTTCCAGATGCACTGTATGTATCGTGATCGTGACTGAGAGAATAAAAGTGAAAAAAAAAGGTAACTTTTACAAGTAGTATAAATGTACACCGTCTGTTACAGACGCAAACCAAATGTATGTGTGTACTGTATAATATTAACAATAAGAGCAGCTCACTACTGAAAACAGCAAATATAGGAGGCAGTCGGGATTGAACCGGGGACTCTTGATCACAAGTCAGCAAATCTTACCGCTACGCCACGAAAGCTGTTGCCTTACCCTTGAACCTTTTGTGAAAGTGTTTATTTGATCTTTGGACTTCAAGCTTCACACATTATATAGTTTATGCAAACATTTTGTCATTTACTACATAAAACACATGAAATGCATGTGTTCCAAATAACAATCTATTACTTCCACTCTAAAGCTCCAGCACTTCACTCCCAGATAATCAATCAAGGCATGAGCTGGGAGAACTTTGTGCACGTTCTGCGGCAGAGGGGGATGGAATATCAGGCTGGTTGCAGCTTGTCTTTATCGGCACATTTACAGGACAAAAGACGCTGACGGCATAATGTAAAACAAAATTAGTCTATTATTATAACATAAATAAGGCACAATAGCGTAAACACATAAAATTAAAGAAATAAAGCTCCATATTTTCAGTGTAAAACAATGCAAAGAGACAGAATAAAAGAAAAAATGGGGGAAAAAAACTCTAAAATATGTCGCTGTGAGTGTGTGTTACCCTTAATTATGCAATATATGCCCAGTTCCCGTAGGACTGTTCCTTACTGGAGTAGAACTCATAAACAGCAATACATAAACACATCATATTCATGTTGTGGGATATGGCTGGCCATTCATCCCGGCCAATACCCCCAGGCCGCTAGATGGAGCCCTCCTTGCAACATGGAGATGCCCCGAATTCCAGCGAGGCATCATGGACTATGGCGTTTTAATACACAGCCCTGCTGGATAACGTCGGGGCCGCCAGGGGACGCTGCAGGGAGAAACAGACAAGTTTATTTTAAATACAGCCCGGAAATAAATCCTAGTCACATGGTTGAAAGAAATAAAGTGCTTCCGGGCTGATGAAGAAAAGAAGTTTTTACCTGACCCGGAAGTGATAGAAAGTCACATGGACTGAGGGACAGAAACACTTCCGGGTCACGGACTATAAAAGGATTGTGGGAGATCCCAGACGGCGAGCTGAGCTGGGAGGAAGGGTGGCTAAGTGTCTGGGAGTGGAGGATTGTGTATTGATTATTGATTGATTATTTATTATATGAGTATTGTGGAGTTTAAGTGTTTTGTGCACTTTATTAGTGTCCGAATAAATAATTATTGGACTTTTATCTGGTGTCTGACGTCTGATCTGAGGGTTCAAGGGGTCGACAGTGCCTCTATCTGTTACAATGTCTATCATCAATCTACAGTACATCACAGCAGACATTCATTTTATGCAACCTTGGGCAAACAAATGATAGGATCTTAGAATGCCAAACACAATACTATGACTGACACAAGATCAAAGAATAGCTGTACATATTCTTTACTGACATAAATAAAATAAAAAACACATGGAAATGGCAAAATGTAAATAAATAAATAGGTAAATAAAGATGAACTTACAAACAATTTGTGTCTCACAATACAGGTGATGCCAGGAAAACAATGCTGGCATTGAAGAGGCTTTCTGGTGTTTGATGCCTGGCAGAAGCATTTCCAGGTGTGGCACTGTTGTAAAAACTTTCTTGACGTGATTATGTATTACAATATAATGAAATTACTAACAATAAATTGCTTTGAAGAAAGACATAGGCAAAAATATGGCGCTGACACTGCTAAAACATCCAAACTGGTTTGGGAAACCTTGACCCTAACACTATTTACGAAATGTCTTATTTGCATCTGGATGGCTAAAAAGCAGAATATTCCATTCTCTTTCTGGTTAACAATTGTATGCAAGATAAAAATAGGCCTTTGAGTGGCTGACAGCAACATCAATTAACATACAAAAGCTTCCGCAGGATTTGAGAGCCATAGTAACATTGTCCCGTTGTTATGGAGCTGTTGAATGCTCATACAGGTGTCACATATTGTTGAAAAGCTCAGAATGCCAGGGGTCTTCATCAGAGGATAATGCTTAGACTTACAAGAATCAAAGGCAATATATAGCAAAAAATTATGTGGAGGTTAGCTGGCTAAGTCAGTGTGATCGGGGGGGGGTGGGTGTACAGTTTATTTATTATGAACATGTTCTTCTTAAGTTTGCATGTGCTGGATTTATGTCCAAGTGTCTATTGATGGCGTTCTCTTTTGATAGCCAAGATTCGGCCAGCTCTCTGGCACTTTTAGTATTGGCCTTAAGTTTTACTTGTACTTGTAATACAGTATCTTGTCTGCGTAGCATTCTTTACGGTAAATGTGATTGTAGAATTCATTCAGCTGGTCATTTTTTACAATCACATCAACACAATATTCCCTGCAATCCATCCAATTCACAATGGAAAAAGAAATGAACCGACACATCAGCTTCCTGGACATCTACATCAAAAGAAATAATGATGCCACCCTGACCACAAGTGTTTACTGTAAAGAATGCCACGCAGACAAGATATTACACTTCATCAGCAACCACCCGTATCTCATAAACGGAGCTGTGTTAAAACTCTATTCAGAAGAGTCCACACCCATTGTAATACGAAGGAAACAAAAATGAATGAGAGACGCTATCTCTTTCATCTTTTCACTTCAAACGGATACTCAAAAACATTCATTAATCGGAGCTTACACAGAAGATGCCAAAAAACTCAGCAAACAATCGACTTGAATCAGAACCCCCACCCGAGCTGGCACTCACTCCCTTATCACCACAAGGTGTCTGAAGGTACAGCGTGCATCCTGGCCAAGTCAGGCGTCAGAATAGCACACAAACCCAGGAACAATTTGCGCACGGTCCTCTTTAATGCTAAAAACAAGAAATCGACAGCAGAAACACGAAACGCAGTTTATAGTATTCCATGCAGTTCTTGCTCAGCGGTATACACAGGACAAACTTCAAAAAGAATCGCAACACGTATACAGGAACATCGCAACACCGTCAGAAGAAAGGACTCACTTTCATTGATCTATAGCATACTAAATCAACAGGACATACATTTAACTGGGACAATGTACAAGTAAAATTTAAGGCCAATACTAAAAGTGCCAGAGAGCTGGCTGAATCTTGGCTATCAAATGAGAACGCCATCAACAGACACTTGGACATAAATCCAGCATATGTAAACTTAAGAAGAAGAACATTTTCATAATAAATAAATTGTACAACCCCCCCCTCCTGATCACACTAACTTAGCCACTTACCCCCACCGCCCACCCCCTCCACGTAATTTTTTGCTATATATTGCCTTATATACTGTAAGTCTAAGCATTATCCTCTGATGAAGACCCCCGGCAGAGGTTGAAAGCTCAGGAATAAAAACCACTTTATGATACGTGATTCATTTTTCTCCCTTTGTGGATCTCCAGCTGCCTATATATATATATATATATATATATATATATATATATATATATATACATATATATACATATATATATATATATACATACACACACACATACACGAGGTGTGATCAAAAAATACGGTGAATGTTTTAAAAAAGAAACATTTATTGCAGTTAAACATTTACAGCTACTAGTCACCCTCAAAATACTCTCCTCCACTTCGAATTCACTTATCCCAACGCTCTTTCCACTTTGCGAAGCAGTTCTGGAAGTTTTCTTTTGAGTGTGTCTTTAGTTGGTCTGTCGCAGCTGCCTGGATTGAAATTGTTTGCCTTTCATGGTCATTTTCAATTTAAGGAATAGCTAGTAGTCGCACGGTGCCAATCCAGCGAATAAGGAGGATTCGGACATAGCGTAATGTTTCAATTTGACAGAAATTGTCATACTAAAAGGGATGTGTGACATGGAGAGTTGTCATGATGAAGAATGAAACCATTTCAACATTTTCCTCGGTTATTGATGTTGAAAGTCATCCTGATCTTTTCTCGTCTTCAACCGAGTCAGATCCATTACGAAATCGATCAAACCACTTGTAAACAGTCTTAATTTTCGGTGCAGTGTCGCCATAAACCGATTTTAACATCTGATGGGTTTCCTGAGCTTTTTGCAATTTGAAACAAAATTTCATGTTAATGCGTTGCTTGATATCCATTATTAATGACAAACTTGAAAAACACACTTGAACTCAACAGTGGCTCACAAACAACTGACAGTATCAAACAAGTTGAAACTTGTTAGAAACTAGGCTCTAGGATGGACATGTCAGAACCTGCATTGAATTGTTTTATGTTAATCTTGGATGGTGCTCTGCATCAAAATTCACTGTACATTTTGATCACACCTTGTGTATATATATATCTATATCTATCTATATATACAATATATTGTCACACATGTGCGACTAGGAAGACGTTGTATGGACCAAGCAAAGGTAATTCCACGCCAGGCCAGGGAGTGGCGGGGTACACTAAATTTCTCCTGTTATCTCTGCAGACCAGCCGCGGGAAAACCTGTCTGATTTAGAACAGAAGACATCACTTCCGGTTCTAGCAGCCAGAAAAATATCACTTCCGGTTCTGGCGCCTAGAAGATTATCACTTCTGGCATCTACTCTAACTAATGAAGAACATCACTTTCAGTTCCCTTACATCACTTCCTGTCCTATCCCTCAAAACCACCATCTTGACAAACCATCGACAGTTCTGTTTTGGACTCTGTATTGAGAACATCTCTGTATTTAAAAGACTCCTTTGCAGCCAGGAATAATATACGGGTGGCTGCCCCAAACCTTTTTAAGTGTGTTGAGTCTATTCATTTATTTACAGTGGCATAGTCGGCAGGATGGTGACCACCTGGAGAGAACGGAAGTCAGAACAAAACAAAGACTCGACACACTACACACAACGCAAGAAAAGTCAGATGGGTAAGTACCGCTCCCGAATTGCTGAGTGGGGGTCGGTCGGGGCGTGTCAGGGAAAACTCAAATATGCTTCGACCCATCATCCTGTTAAAGGTCCGGGGAAAAGTAGAAATGGGAACCACAGGATAGAGCCTGGTGCATTTGGGAACACATCGAGGACTTATTATGGTCTCTTGAGTATGGGGATTGCTCCTAAATACCCCATAAAAGGCAAGCTTTTTGATAAAGGTGGGAGAAACCCAGGCTGGCAGGTGGAAACCTAATGGCCTGGATCTATAAACCTGCTCAAACAGTGAAAAAGCAGGCCATGGCTTTATGGGCTAAAGTGGTAAGGTGGTTACAACCACACAAACAATCAAGCCATCAAATAGCGGAGCAGGTAGCCTGCGCCTTGTTGCTCCGTGCCCTACCTGGAAAAATCGCCCAGCCGGCCTGGGGCTTTACTGATATTGTCTCGCTAGCTGAGGCTATAGAACTGTTCAGGGCAGAAACCGGCTTGGGAGTATCAGAACGGGACTCGTGTGAACCCGGGCGTACTTGCATCTCTAACATAGAGTCTCGGAGCTACAATGCGAAGCGAACTCGGGTGGAACTTGGGACATGTCGGAAGGCTCTGCAAAGCAACGACGGGGTCTGCGGAGTGATATGGGGGGAGGCACAGTGTTCACTTGCTAACCCTCTGGCCTTTACACATATGGGAGAAGTGTTAGCTAATGGAATTAAAGCTACAACTTTATTTGATTCCTGCAGTAACATTTCTACTGTTGCTCGCCATCTGGTACTACTGCGACAATGGTTAAAGATTAAAACCTGCATTACCTGCATTCACGGGGATATCCGGAATTATAAATCCACCAGATGTTATATATGTCAGGACGGCGTATTAAAAAAGTTGACGGTGGCTTAACCAAGTTTCCCAATTCGATGCCTATCCGATGCCACGAGTGGACAACCTCCTCGAGTGGCTAGGTAACTCTAAATTCTTGACTACTTTAGATATGACTAAGGGGTACTGGCAGGTTCCCTTAACGGACTCCGCTAAGGAAAAGACAGAGTTTAGCACCCCTAGTAGGCACTGGCAGTACCGTGTTCTCCCATTTGGATTACATGGGGCACCTGCGACATTCCAGCGTCTGGTGGACAAAGTGCTCCGTCCTCATAATTCATATAGTGCTGCCTACTTGGATGACGTTATCATCTATTCCAACACATGGGAGGAACACTTACAGCAGGTTCGAGCTGTATTGCGGTCACTAGCAAAAGCTGGTCTTCGTATTAATCCGAAGTGAGACCACAGTGTTCTAAAATAGATGCCATTTTGAATTGGCCCCATCCGATGAACAAGAGGCAGGTTCAGGCCTTTCTCAGCTTAGCGGGTTACTATCGCCGGTTTGTACCCTGTTTCTCTAAGAGAGCAATGCCCTTGACAAACCTCACAAGGAAGGGGAAACCTAATCATGTGGTATGGGATGAGACATCAAAGGCTGCATTCAGTGACCTGAAAATGGCCCTTACATCAGCTCCTATATTGAAAGCGCCTGACTTTTCTATGCCTTTCATCCTCCAGACGGACCATTCGGACACAGGTCTTGGAGCCGTGCTGAGCCAAAGTGTCGATGGAGTTGAACACCCCATTATGTACCTGAGCCGGAAACTGCTGGATCGTGAAACCAGGTATGTGGCAGTGGAGCGGGAAGGTTTGGCTATTAAATAGGCGATTACTCAGCTGAGATATTACCTCTTGGGGTGTGAATTCACTCTTGTGACAGACCATGCACCTTTACAGTGGATGGCTTTGCATAGGGAGTCCAATCTACGCGTCACAAAGTGGTTTTTAGATCTGCAGCCTAATAAGTATTCGGTTGTTTATTGCCGTGGTGTACTGCACGCCAATGCCGATGCCCTTTCTCGATGCCACGACTTCTCGGACCGGTACGCCCGTCCCGATGGGTCTGGGCTGTGGGGGGGGGGGTGGGTTTGGGGGGCTTGTCACATACGTGTGACTAGGAAGACGTTGTATGGACCAAGCAAAGGTAATTCCACACCAGGCCAGGGGGTGGCGGGGTGCACTAAACTTTCTCCTGTTATCTCTGCAGACCAGCCGCGGGAAAACCTGACTGATTTAGAACAGAAGACAACACTTCCGGTTCCGGCACCCAGATAAATATCACTTCCGGTTCCGGCACCTAGAAGATGATCACTTCCGGGATCTACTCTGACTAATGAAATATATATATATATATTGTCACACACGTGAGCATGGGAGGCAGCTAAAGGGCTTGAGTAGGGACAGTTCCGAGACATACCGGGATGTGGCAGAGTGCACTGACTCTTTTTCTCCCCTTGCCTGCAGACCATTCATGAGAGATTTCACCTGGTCCTCTTGACTTCACTTCCAGGACCGAGCCAATGGAAGAAGACCTTGCCGGCTCCGGCCCCTGTGATGTCACGTCCAGGCTCACACCAATGGCAGAAGACCAACAAGAGCCTGACCCCTTTGACTTCACTTCCTGTCTTCCCCTTTAAAGCCTCCACCTTTTCCCTATTCCTTTAGTTCTGTTTTGGACTTGGTTTTATGCACATCAGTGCTGTATCACTCAGAAAGCAACTTTGAAGCCAGGAAACTAAATTATACGGGTGGCTGCCCCAAACCTTTATATGACTCTGCCTCGAGTTTGTGACAATATCTATATATACAATATATATATATATATATATATATATATATATATATATATATATATATATATATATATATATATATATATATATATATCAAGCCATGCTACAAACATAAAATTGATTAAAAATATGCTGTCAGACAATGGGACCACCAACATCAATACAGAACCAATTTATGTGATACAGTCAAGAGGCAAGGGTCTTTGGAATTTATATATCCACCATTTTCAAAAGTCTTGACATCAACAACTTATCTAAAATGATTAAAATCAGAATACATGTGTGGATCTACAAAGCAATCCATTGCCAGGAAAAGGGTCTTTGCACTCCATACCTGTGTAAAGATGTAACATGGAGACCAGGCACAAACGGGTCAAATTGCAGTGTTTGATAAAGTCAACAATTTATTATAAAAATAAAAATTATGTTCAGGGTGTATTGAGTATGACAGCTTGATGAGACACAGTTAACACATAGGATATAAACAGCTAATCTTTAGCTAAATAATCAAATGAAAAAGAAGAATAAAACAAGCAACTTTTACTGTTAGGAATCACAGATACAGTACTTGCTTTCTTCTAGATTTCTTCATTAACCAAGTCCTGTCATTTTTTTTTAATTCAACATCCAAAAGATTTTACTTGTGCTTATTACCATTGGTATACCAATCAGTTCTTTCTATAGTCTTTTTCTTGTGCATCGCTGCAGGTTTCTGCTTTTAGGACTCCAGACCAATGCTATACAATCTTTCCAATATATTTACAATGCTGTTGCCCAATACGGGACTTTCGTTTTGATTCACTCACACTTCTTAGAGCAAATTCTGCTTTCTGTTGCCAAACAAGTTAAAAAAGGTTGCAGTTTTTCAATTCTTAACCCTAACATGTAGCATAAACTTTCCACGACTATCAAAATTGCTCTGAAATCTAGTGATTTTTCAGGAATCTCTAGTTTTTTAGCATCCATAAATTAAGTAACTTATAAAGATAAAAAAAGATTTAAAAAAATGAAACTTTTTCTCTTACATGAAACAAATATGATGGAATGCAATGAGATAACAATAGGAGGTCATAAAATTATGTATCTGTTCATTGGAGCTGCATTCATGTGTCTACCACACATCACAGGAATGATACCCCATTTGTGAAATGCAATTGGTATAAAATTATTAAATATAATATCACACAGCACAGCCAATATCCAGGTCAAATCACAGCACCTCTCTAATATGAAAAAAATTACTTCAAAACTACTCAACTTACATTTTGTAGGTCTTTACTAAACTAAACTAATTTGGGATGTAATATACATAATGGCAAGCTGAACTAAAAACTGTACACCTTTGTGACTTGTGAATGATAATTGTATAAAAAATTGCAGAGAAAATTGCACTGATGCCAACGTATACTAAAAATTTTAAACAAAGATAATTTCTTGATTTGGATCATTCTGTCACAACATCTTCATACATTCTGCCTCTAAAACTGTAAACCACCACTGGCAGAAAAAAGCTGATAGAAAACAAATTTATAATAGAGAGTCTTGCTTTTATATTCAATTTAGCGACATAAACAAGTCTCTACCTTGAGCCAGGGATGGTTGAGGGCCTCATATACTGTTATTCTTTCTGCAGGGTCCAACATTAGCATGCGACGTACCAGATCTTTAGCACTTTCAGATATGTGACTCCATTGTCTTGGGTTCATCTGCAAACCAAAAAGAAATTCAAAAATATCTTCACCTGACATGGTATAAAATTGTCTAGTCATTAAATCCATTATTTAAAACTGTGTATAGTTAATTTCAGATACTGCAGGAATTTAAATATCACTATGATGTAAAAGTATAGTCTGGAGAATAGAAAAATAATAAATGTGCAACACTGTCATACAAAACAGTTATACTAAATGCATTTGTATAAAAAAACATACTTACTGCACTTTTCCCAAATTCATTTTGTATATGCAGGAGTTTTGGTATTACAAAAAGCATTAAGTATGCAAAGACGTACTTTAAATCTGATATTCCTACTCAAAAAAATGTCAGATTTCTTATAGCAAGGACAATGTACTATTTACACTGGAAGCTTACAGGTTTTCTTTTTTAGTATTATGTGCCCATAAATAGTTTCATCACTAGAAACCAGTTATGTCTTTAAATCACTTGAATGCACCAAAACAAAATAATATGATTTAAAGAAAAGTTAGCAAAATGACAGCAACCCATTATCAGTATTCTCTGAAGTGAAGGTAGGTAAAAAACATTAGTAACACAACATTTGCCTATTGAGCCTTCATTATATTTTTTCAACTACAGTGCTTACTATGTCAAAAAAGCAAATTAACTTACTCAAACAAAATTTGGTAACCCAGTTACATTCACAGAAGCATTTGTTTGTCTTATAACCGATTACACTGTAGGTTGCACACTTCTACCACTGCGAACAATGCTATAGCTGACTGAATTTAAATTATTCTAGCTTCTATTGTTCTTCATTACTGCCCTATATAGTCATCTACTCTTTTATACAAAATCCTATCACTTTATTAAATGAACGACAATGAAACAATAATTACGGCACAAACTACAGTACATACAGCATATCTTCCTGCAATAAAATAAAGAACAGCAGTACACTTATCAACATGTTCATTAATGCCACATGCTTTTAATCTGTTTTATATATCTTCACAATAGGGTACACTATTAAAAAGGTATAATATCAGTCTATTATTCAGTGGTAAATTTAGAAATACAAATTAGCCTCAGTATGTAAAAGGCTAAGCATAACAGAACACTTTTCAAAAAGTATAAACAGGTTAATGAAAGATGATAAACAATAATCTACTGAACAATCAATATTCTAAAGAGCACACTTCATATCATGTCATATAATGCTGATTTGATTAAATACTATGTCTTCCCATTTGATGAAGCAATGCTCTCTTCCAAAAGCATTTAAGAAAGATATATTTATACAAACATACTTTTTGGCTTAAATTGTAATTTGATTTTTAAAGACAAAGTGTAATTTTTCTTAGATTTTTAATTAAACAAAATGTATGAACAATTAAAGAATTATGTGAAAATAGACCTGTACTGAACAGAAATAAGTATGTTCATATTTTGAAACAGGTGGTTTGTTATTCACAGCTCCAGAATTGTGTAAAGTCTACAGTACATAGATTTAGCTAGCATCCTCAAACCACTCAAGCCACATGTCTATGTAGATTTTTCTCCTGGTATTCTAGTTTATATAGGTACAATACATATTAGGTTAACTACAAACTCTAAAGAGTCTTACAGTGTGTGCATGTGTGATTTTTCTGGGATTGATTGGTGTCCCTTACAGGGCATCAACTGGATAAAGGGGTTAAAGTGCACACCGTCACTTGTACCTACTTTGTAAAACATCCTATTAGGATTTTGAAATAATCTGACTGAGACACGTTTGGGAAAAAAAGGTTCAAACAACACATTTTATTAGCTAGACTAAGAAATTCATACCTTGTATTTTCCTTTGATGATGGCCTCAAATAACCTTTCCTTCGTGCCATAAAATGGTAGGCAACCACTAAGCAAAATAAAAAGAATGACACCGCAACCCCAGACGTCCACTGGCTTCCCATATGGCTCTCTCTTTACCACTTCAGGAGCCATAAAATGAGGTGTACCTACTCGCCCTAAAAAAGGGGGGAAAAAAATGAAATTTTTTTCTTTTATATTGCAGAGAACTAAGACTAAAGAGTATGTAACTAGTGAAACAAAAGTTTAGTTTACAGTTTTTCTGAATTGCTAACCCACTAAATCTGGTCCTTAGAAGAAAAAACTGTCAAAAGTCAAAACTTAGTTATTGAATCAGTCATTCATTTGGCAAAACCTTAAACAATACTCCACCTAGTTTGATACACTTTCTGGTGCTCACTCACTCTAAACAAATCATCATTCACAAAATAAATTTCTCCTCATGTTTGCAGTTATGATGCACTCTGATATAAAATGGAAAGCACAGGCCAAAAAGTTAAACACAACTAGCCCAAAATTGTCATCATTTACTCACAAAACTGCAAAATTACTGCCATGTTTCGAATCATGTAGTGTACAGATATGTAAGAGCATAATCAATAACCAGTAATCTGTAAATCTTGCCTTTCCTAAATCTCATAGACCAGTTTTTATCAGTATGGTGGTGGAAAGTATATGACAGTAACCTCTATGTTCAGGAAAATCTCCTTCAATCAGTGGAAGTTGCCTGTGGAGAAAATAAGTGTGGAGTCACATCAAGAGAATTCTTCCACCATTGCCTTGCAAGGGAGTACATTTTCTGTGATGCAGATGAAGTTTTCTGACCAAAGGCAGCCCTGAGACATGATGATAAATGAATATGCTTCTTTAACTTTGACTTGCCAACATTTTACCATAATGTGTTTTTCAGCTGTTTGTTCTTTGGCATTTAAGGTAATATTTTTGTAGTGCAAAATACTCTGAAGGCTATTATTTTTTGAGCTGTAAAGAAACATTATTGCTAAATACCTAATTTTTCTTTACTCTAGTGTTTTGTTCCAATTGGTTTCCTATAATGTAACTCACCATGAAAAAGACCACATACACAAAGTGACACAAAGACTTTTGACTGGTGGTGTGTTCCATTTGTTTATATAGTGTGTTACATATATTGACTGGCTTTGCATGTGACCTGAAAGAAGAGTTTGATTTTGAGTCCATAATTTTCTTTTTGCCAGACCCATCAGAGATTTTGTAAATGTAGTATAAAGATTTGGTTTTGTGTTTAGAGTTTTGAGTAAATGGTGACAAGTTTCGGCAATTATGAAATACTGTAATTAAGAACAACCAATACAGGAAATATGCAAATTAATCACATTCACCAAAATTTAAAAAAGAGATTAAAAAACAGCAAGCAACATTTCACTAAAATTTAAGTTACAAGGGGATATCAATCAAACTTTATATGAAATAATTTTTATAGAGAGACCCATCACATGGCACACAATAATATCATAGGAAGGAAACAAAGAAAAAAAAACAATGCTAAATTGTTCAAATAAAGTATAAAGAGGAGGAAAATATCACATGAAATGCAAGGACATGAAATCTAAAAAGCACTATAAACATATGAGTTGATTAACAATAAATATTAAATAATAGCAGTGCCAATATCTTATGCGATAAGAAAAGCATCAGTTATCAAATAAAAAAAAGTTAACGCAATAAAAAAAATAAAAACAAATTAAAATAAAAATAATAAAAATATATAAATATTGTTTATATATTTTTATAGATATTGTAAATTATATATATTGCATATATGTGATAACAATATATCATGTATAAAATATAATAAAATTGAAGATAGAAATCAATCCTAGAACAAAATCCAGAAACAAAAGAATGGTGATTGTTTAGGTAAAACATGATATAGTATTTATGAAATTAGATTATTTCTCATGGCAATAAAATAAACTAATTAGCCTATTGTAATATCTTCTTTAAAAGTGAAAGTATTTAGCTTTACTTAAAACATATTTATTTTAAAAACATCTTTTATATTTAAAAATACATACAGCACCAAAAAAATATCTATATATTTTTTGTGTCTCAACACATCTACAAGAATGTGAAGGAGGAAAATGACTTGGCTCTTTTTAGACCACAAAGTAAGAAAATAAAATACTTAGGTTTAAGGTTCAAAGCAAAAAGAAGATTACACAATACTGAATATTATTATTAAAGAAATCCATTCCTGCAATATACCAACAGCTTGTTTGCTTTCCAATACTAAGAAAATATAAAGAACTGAATATATTCATTTTAGGCGTAGTATTGCCTAATTTGGTACTATTTCATCTTTAGCATCAAAAATAAAATGTTAGCTTTGTGAAATACAACAGGAATTTTCAGGAATAGCATCTTAAAAGTTGCAAACTAGAAAGTTGAAACCACCTTTAATTATTAACTGAGCTTGAAGAAGCATGAAAATTTATCTTCATTTCAAAACTAGCCATATACTGAAATTAAGGATAGACAGGTGTACCGAAGCAAATGGGGGATGATTCCTTGCCCGGCAGGGCGATGGATGGAAAATGGATGGACAGGCTTTGCAGTCAGGAGGAAACAGATACCCTTAACCCAGCAAGGAGGCCAATATGATGGAAGGGCCGAGGAGAAAATAATATTTGGATTCTCTATCCTCCGATATATTAGATTGTAGCATCTCTGATTAGGATTCCCACACAGACACACAAGGGGCATGCTTGGACCTGTAGTCCCACAGGGGAGTCCTGTTGGGTTCTGTGGGGGCAACTAGGGGGAGCTGCCAGGATTAGTAATCCCTGCTTTTAGGAACATCCATTTGACCCAGAAGTGCCTTTAGCAGACTTATCATAGCACCGGGAAGAGCCTCTAGGATCATAGATAAAAGAAGTTGCGTGACCTTTTCCAAGTGAGTCGGAATTGGGAGGCAGAGGACAACACTTGCTTGGAGGAAGGGAAGTAGGATGAAGAAGGAGGAATGTTTTTATTATTGTGCTTTGCTGTATGCAGGATTCTAGAAGGGCCTGTAAATGTACTGGATAGAATAAAATCATTATATTTAAAGCTGTGACTGTGTCAATGTCAGATGTGTCCAGTGTTTGGGGCTCAATGAAGCCTCCTATCTTTCACAAAATAAGCTTTAAAAAATAAAATTAAAATCCTAATATAAATAATATCCTTCATACTGCTTGTTTTAAATTCAAATGCAAAGCAAGCTTGGCAAATAATTTTATAGAACTACAAGCTTCCAAAGAAAACACTTAAAATGCACAAACTCTTATACCATCATTGCATCCATCCATTTTTAACACTTTTTTCCTCCTAATTATAATCTATTGAGCAGCAAGAGTTTTTCCTGGCAAAAATGTGTGCGAATTATAAATTAATCCAGTAAGTAACATCAGTCAATCACAGTATAGACTCTACTATAGTTTTCCCAGCTCGTGCCTTGTTTAATTATCTGGGAGTGACTGAACTGCTAAAGTTTTCTGAGTGGAAATAATAGATCGTTATTTGGAACGCACGCATTTCATGTGTGTTCTGTTTCTACAGTAATCTGTGTAAACACATTTTTAAAACAGAAACATTTTTCATATTTTAGTAGTAAATGACAAAATGTAGGCATAAACTACTGTATATAATGTGTGAAGTCTGAAGTCCAAAGATCAAGTAAACACTTTCACAAAAGGTTAAAGAAAAAAAAAAACAGTTTCCGTAGAGTAGTGGTAAGATTTGCTGACTTGTAATCAAGCGTCCCAAGTGTAATCAATAGTCCCCTGTTCGATCCCGACTCTCTTCTATATTTGCTGTTTTCAGTGATGAGCTGCTCTTATTGTTAATATTATACAGTACACACATACACTTGGTTTGTGTCTGTAACACATGGTGTACATTTATAGGACTTGTAAAAGTTTCCTTTTTTTTTCACTTTTATTCTCTCTGAATCACGATCACGATACATACTAAGTCGCGGATAGTTGACACAGACTGCTCAGCCAATCAGTGCGCAGCAGGCCTGTTGCACCTTAGAGACCCAAGTTCGATTCCCCGCTGGAAAGAAAGTGTTATTTTTTTTTTCTTTTTAACCATATAAAGTGGTATGCACTGTCAGTCAGTCAGATCGTTGTATTTTCATGTGGGATGCTCCTTTTAAAATATTATTTTTAACAATTGAGACTGCAATTAACATGAACAAGTGTCTTTACAACTGTTATTATATAATATATATAAAAACAGCTAAGGGGATAGATAAATAGCTATAGCACGTCTTTATTTGATCCAAATAAATAACATGCGAGCTGAATTAAGAGCTTCTGGGATCAATGCTGGCAGCTTCTCAAGTTTGCCGTTTTGAGTAGAGAGCTGCTACTATTGTTAATATTATACAATAAAAACATACATTTGATTTACATCTGTAACAACCGCTGTAAATTTATAGTGCTTGTCAAAGTTAGAAGTTCACACTCGCCCCGATCTGACACTGCTGTTTTCAAATAAAGAAGCGCTATAACAGAGGTGAACTCAGATCGGAGAAAACAGAAGCCATCCCCGCAAGAAACGTCACCTCACATATAAGAACAACGCAGCTGCACCAGGCGTAAAGGCGAAAGCCCGGCGTCATCCTGCCAATCACCTGTCCTTCAAAAAAACAGCACGGCTTACAGAGCTCGCCAACGCTACACCGTCCAGATCTAAACACTAGCGTGGTGCATGTGCCCAAAAAAAGTCTAACTGCATTCTCGTACCATTGCTCGCATACTAAAGTGTCAGCAGGTATTTTTCGTGGCATTACATGTGTAATTTGTGAGCATGCCCTTGACGATCAAACAGAGGAAGCTCTGCAGTATACTTGCGACTTTATGCTGTAGGAAGATAAGTAAATAAAGTAAAACTAAAAAAAAGACGCTAACTTTGACAAGTACTATACATTTACAGTGGCTGTTACAGTCGCAAATCAAATGTATGCTTTTATTGTATAATATTAACAATAAGAACAGCTCACTACTCAAAATGTTTATTTTGGAAGACTTTAAGACTCGAACCCAGAACCTTGTGAGTTGGAGTTGGCAGCTCTAACCAGTATACTACCCAAGAAGGCAGGACAACAAGTAGCACTAAGCCGGTTTGTTTTTCTTCGGTTATAGCCTTAGAAAAAAGCGCATTTGTTCTGTTATACTTTTATCTTTGTGAAAGTGTATAAAGATATTTGGAATTCAGGCTTCACATATTATATACTTCACACCTACATTTTGTCAATTATTACTAAAACATGAAAAACGTTTCTGTTTTAACGATGTGTTTACTGTGCATAGATCGTTGTAGACATGGAACACACATGAAATGCATGTGTTCCAAATAACGATATAGTATTTATAAAAGGTGTCATTTTGCATGACTTCTCACTCTATACAGCTCTAAGCAACTGACAAGTAGGTAAGCAGACTTGAGCTGAGAAAACTGTGTGCCGGTGGGGGGATGTGATAGCAGACTGCTTGCTGTTTGCTGCTTATCAACACATTTAAAGGACAAAAGACTCTGACAGAGAAGTGCGAAGCGTTTTAAGGTGGGACGGATCTACGAGTTTTTTCGTAGGCTCTGGTAATTCTAGTGTTAAGCACAAATATAGTTAATTAAACCACAGAATGCACAGCATAATAGTAAACTAAATGTAAAAACATTGAATAACACTGAGAAAACCTTGAACAACAGAGAAAACTAACACTGCAATAGTTTGTGCTATAGCACTACCAACCGCTGGCTAAAAACACTTTTTTTTAATGAGTTTTAAGCACAGGGAAAAAAATGAACATTTGAAAAAAAATCCATAATTTAACCCCTTAACCGCCCTCTGCCGGATATATCCGGCACCGTTGTTTTATTGCTAACGCCATACTGCCGGAATTATCCGGCACATTTGCCTGTGGTTATATGAATGCCTGGCAAGTAGTATAACTGACGGTTTGGCGTGGGTATTATTACTACGTTGTATTTCGACAAGTCTGTGGTTGTTTTGGCCGGTCATGTGACGTGATTCGCATGTAACAGCTGTGAATATGGCGAAACGTAAACTGACTTCAAGTGAGGCTTTGCAGGCGATTTTGGACAGTTCTGATCATGATTGTAGCAGTTCTGAAGAAGATTTTAGCGACAGTGATGAGCAGCAACGTGCGCTACATGATACTGTGAATGAAGACGCATCGGATGATGGCGCTGAGTGGGTGTATCCCCAGCATCTCAGCTGGGCTGCTGCCCATGGTGAACTACCTTTTCTGCATTCGTTTGAGGGAACGTGTGGCTTTATTGTTGATGTAAACAATTACACTGCTGAGCAGTTTCATGAGCTGTTTGTGTCACCTGATTTGATCAGACATTTTGTTCATCAGACAAATCTGTATGCAGCACAGTTTATTGAGAAAAATCCCAATTTACCTCCACATTCCCGTGTTCGTGCTTGGTTTGACACTGATGAAAACGAAATGAAAAAATTCATTGGGATTTTGATGTTGATGGGAATAATCAGAAAACCAGATATTGAGATGTACTGGTCTACAGATCCTATGTATGCAACACCTATTTTTGCAGCTGTCATGACACGTAACCGATTCTCTTTGCTGCTGAAATTCTTTCATTTGAATGACAACAGAAACGAGCCAGATAAGAAAGATCCAAACCGCGACCACTTGTTCAAGCTACGTCCTTTGATTGATCATTTATTTGAAGCATTTCAGTTGCCCTACATGCCAGGACCGTCAGTTGCAGTTGATGAAAGTTTATTGTCGTGGAAGGGCCACTTACAGTTTCGACAGTATCTACCATTGAAAAGGGCACGGTTTGGTATCAAGATGTTTTGCTTAGCTGAGAATTCAGGTTACATTTATAGATTTCGTGTATACACTGGCAACTTGCACAACATTTAGTGGTCAATACTGCTTGAATAAATGTAAAAAATGTAAAAAAAATGTAAAAAATTAAAAAAACGAAAATTGTTCAGATTTCGCCTGGCGTGGGGAATATTTAGGGAGTTGGCGGTTAAAGGGTTAATAAACCACCAAGAAAAGTAACATTGCAACAATGCACGCTATGAACTGATCGCTGTAAACAGAAGTGAAAACAAAATCAAGCCCAGTGCATTCTTTAACTGCCTTCCTACCTGCGTCCAGCCCCCTCTTTCTCGCGCTGCCTGTGTGTGTGCGCAGCTCTCCCTCTCTCGCGCTGCCTGTGTGTGTGTGTTGTGCTCTCTCGCTCTCTCTCTCTTGCTCGCTGCACAGGAAATGCACAGGGAGAGACTGAACATGTACAGACCAAAAGGGAAACTGGCTTGTTCACATACCGAGTGTGTGGTCGTGAACCGAAGCAAAAGTTTGGCAAACTTTTTGGTCGTAAACCAATTTGTATGTGTACCGAGACGTTCGTGAACCAAGGTTCCACTGTACTGTAAATGTATGTGAACACAGAGAAAATGTGAACTCCAAACATACAGTTATAAGCGGAATCTTGGCCTCTGGAGCTCTGGGGCAGCAGAATAAAACATGGCATTTCCAAGTTGCACACATAAACACCTTTTTTCACTCATGCATTCTGGGAAATTCCTAGAGTGACCATTTCAGGAATCTATTGAGATTTGTTCATTCTCCTATAAATCCTGAACAACACCCACCCCCAAAATGCACAAAGATGACTTAAGGACATAAACAACACTAGGAATGTAAATTGAAAAACAAAGTTACAATCATACAGTACAAACATAAGTGCTACAGCGTTTTATTTGTTCGAAAGATTCCTGATGTACACTCTGTCATCTACAGCCATGCTGCTGCTTCACAGTTGTTGCAGTGTCGCAATCCTTTTTTATTTCCATACAAACAGTGTGGCAACGGGGTCAAAAATTTGCTATCCAGTTAAGTTCAGATTCCAATTTTATGATGTTCAAAACATGAAGAAAGTTAATTTTAGAATGATGTATGTGTGTGTGTGTGTCTGTGGAAACATATGAACAACAATAACGTCTTAAAAATAGACTCTCTTTTTCAAACAAGTTACATGGTGTTTATCTTGTCATAAGATCCAGGCCAAATGATTTTGGTCCAGTTTCATCTCAAACACAGAAACAGTAACTATTAGAAACTGTTTAAAATCGTTTAATTTAACCATGATTTTTTCAATCTGACCCATTTGGCCTATATAATTTACTGTATTTAAGCATACTGTACATGTGTACCTACACAGAAGTACAGGCAAGCACATCCACACACACACACACACACACTCAAATAAATTTGTAAGTGAAGATATCGGATAGCTTGTTTGTCCTATCAGGTTACATGCTCGATGATGAAGAAAAGTAAATGAATACACACAGACCACAACAGCTCTGTAAAGTTGGATGAGCATGGAGGCATTAAGCCATCCCTGCAGCTTTTTTAATTCATTTGATCCAACGTGTTTAGTTTTAAATTAGATATTAAGTCAGTTGTTCAATTGATTCAACTTCCTGTTTATTTTACTCTATAATTATTTATTATTTATTGCCATTCACAGAAATTTTCAGATGACTCATCCATCACTGGCTGCATTAATAATGGAGAAGAGTCAGAATACAGGAAGGTTGTGGAGGACTTATGGTGCACGGACCACAACCTGCAACTCAGCATCAGCAAGACAAAAGAACTGGTGGTGGACTTCTGCCATGCCAGTCACCATCCAAGGAGAGGAGGTGGAAGTGGTGCAGAGATACAAGTACCTGGGTGCTCACATAAATAAAAAAAACGATCTAGTCTGCCAACAAAGTGGTGCTGTATAAGAAGGACCAGAGCAGACTGTACTTGCAAAGGACTCACATCTTTTGATGTGTGCAGCAAGCTACTGGAAATGTTCATATACAGTATGTTCAGTCCGTAGTAGCCAGTGAGTTGTTCTACGCTTGAACTCAAAATAAGCACAATGCCTACAAAAACATATCAGGAAAGACTGCTCCATGACAGGGCAAACCCTGGACACACTGGAAGCTGTTCCAGAAAAGAGGATAGTTCAATGCCATCATGAAAAATCCCCTACACCACCCCCAGAAGGCACTCTCTTGGAGCACTTTTAGCCACAGGCTCATTCCACCATGGTGTGCAAAGAAGCACCTCTGGGGGGCTTTTCTGCCCACTGCTATCAGGCAAATCAGTGCTTCCTCCCAATATACTCATTAAGTTCATTTTGAAATATCTGCACAATATACATTTAGTCATTTATTTTGTTAATGATCAGCTATATTATCTGTCCTGTGAGTCTGTATCCTTGTTTTTTATGTTTCTGGTGCATCTGAATGCATCTAAATCTCCCCATGGGGTTAATAAAGTTTGTCTAATCTAATCTATCTCATTTGTGTACATAATAAATATTCTAAAAGTTAATGTACTTGATTGTATATTATTGTACAGAACAATAGATTGTATTATATCTTAAAATCTTCTGTTGAGTGATTTCCCACAGTATCACTAAAGTAGAATTAACATGAAGTACTGTATAGACCATTCCATACCAATTTTTGCTGACAAAACTGTGTTCATGAAGGAGGCAGTGCATGGCTGTATCTGGTGATAACTGGGCTTAACAATCATCTCCTTCACTTAGGAGATAAACTCTTTCACTTTAAAACCCATCCAACAGTTAAATCAGTAATTTGTCAAACAGTTCACCTAAGAAAAAATCCTGCAAAATTATCAAATGAATTTACTATGATTGTTGCATTTGAATAGATATCAGAATCAGTCTTGAGGAGGGCATGCTTTGTTCAAACATGCACTGTACCCTTTTCCGGGGTAGCCAGGTTGTGTAAACGAAGTTATGGAAATCAACAGAAAATAATTTTGTGCAATAGCACATGGAAAACAAGGCATTGAAAGTCTGATTACATTTTCTTAAGAATAGATTTATTTTTCAGTGACTTGGAGTTTTAAAGGATAATCCAGGAGATCTCACAAAGAACTTAACTACTTTGTAGAAAGAACTGTTGCAGGGACTAGAAACAAAACTTGAATTAAAACTATTTTGAAACATCGTTGAAGTGTCTGTGTGAAAAAGAGATGAAACCTAATGGGACAGCGTCACAATTTTAATCGGGATAAGTTTTCAAACTAGCAAAGTGGACAGTATTGCCAATGTTTGAAGGCAATGCTGTAATTTCACTATAATGGGCTTACATGTCAACAGGTTTACTGAATTATACTATATTAGTAGATAAACATCAAAATAATGGTCAAAAATAAATTCAACTTGACAAAACCTCATGCTTTAAGTGTCTGACTGATATCAACACCTCCAGTTACTGTACTTTGGAGCGCACCATCACCTTTTGACACCCATGATCTAGGATAATGCACATTATTTTACGTACCCAGCTGATTGAAATTTTGATTTTCACTAATAAACACATGCATAATTATGCCCCGTCGCTGGGCAACTGTGGAGTGTTTTTTTTCCTTGAAAACTTATACTAACATTTAAAGTGAAAATTTATGGAAACAATGCATGTTGTGTGCCACTAAAAGATTTATTTTTACACAATCAAGCTGTATTAGGTGTATATGCTTGTAAGAAGAATACAGTGCCAGCCAGATCTATTTAGTCAGATATCCAAGGAGTTCCTTTTTGCTAAAGGGATGACTGTATCAGGTTATTGGATGGAAAATAACATTTTTTTATTACATTTGTAGATTTCCTCCTTAATGCTGAAGTAAATTATGTAACATGTAAACTGTACTGATGTGAATTAATGTGCAATCATGCCTGGCACTGTACCTGTTTTGGAAGCTGCCTCCTCTCAGCCTGAAGCATAGAAACTTTTTTTTTTTTTGTGGTTAAGGACAGCTTTCTGAAGGCAAATTTAATAGATATGTCTAGTTTATGCAGTTTAATTTTCACTTGCTCATGAAAGCAGGATTATGAAATGGATTGCTAGAAAAACATATTCAGAAAATAGTAATAAAACAAAAAATGTATCTTCTGCAACTTCCCGCAGGTTTTGAAAAATATTGTTGCACTTTAAATTTTAGCTGTTATTTAAGCTGCTAAAATATGTTTTAGTAACTGCTCGAGATCCTGAATTATACCGTTCCAGACCCTGTGAAACAAGAAATGTGCATGCACAGAACTAGCAATTGGATTTGGACTGGCCTGTTTTTACTAAAATGTAACTAAATAGGTTATTGAAACTAGCCAGGAGAAACCCAACCTGTGCATCTCTATGATATCAGTGTATGCTTGAATACACAGTTGCTACTTAAAGTATTACTATAATCTATGTGGTTTATTTAATTACTACTTTTCAAAAAGAGGTTTATTGCTAAAGTGGTTGAATAGCACAGAGAATTACTGTAGTTGGTTTGTGTGTAAACAAAATAGTAAACAAATAAGCACTTTTAAAAATAAAATGGTGAATAATAAGAGCACTACACTGAGAATGAGATTATTTGCAATAAGTAATTTTAAATTGATGGTATTTTAAAATTATGTTTTCTGCAGTAAGTGTCAGTATTGTCAATGTTTTCAAAACCTTTGCTTCCTTATTAGAACACTTTTTTTTTAAAACAATTCTCCAAATTTTTCTTTAACATTAAAATCCCTGAAGCCTATGAAAATACTTGTAATCCCGGTCCACCTTGAATCCCTTTGCAACTCTCCATCAGTACCTTTTGTTTTGTAAATGTGTCGATCTGTCCCATCCCCAGCCTTGATGGAGCTCAACTCGAGCAAAAAGTTCTCTCAGGTCAAGCCAAGGCTCCTTACCTGTGTGTGAGGTTCCTGGAGTTGTATAGGGTAAATAATACAGTATTATTGCTATTTGGAGTACATGCATTTCTAATATCTAATGTTATACTAATAATGACATGAAGTGTATAATGTGTTAAGTCCAAATATCAAATAAACGTCTGCTTTTAGAGGGTGGTGGAGGGTGAGTGAAGTATTAGGCTGATTCTACTCATTTTAGAGTAGTAGTAATAACACTTTACAGAAGTGATGAGGGGGTTGACTTAGGTGAAAGGCCTGTGCTTGAAACATCATTTGGACTTCACATGACTATGGTAACAGAACAGCAGAAAACATAGTGTCACAGGCGGTGGACAACAACAGCTCTCTCCCTGTGTTTGTGTGTGTTTCCTCTGGGTGCTTTGGTGTCCTCCCACAGTCCAAAGACATGCAGTTTAGGTGGAGATGAGATACTAAACTGACCCTGGTATATATGTGTGCATTTGTGTGAGATCAACCTGCAACGGACTCTCACACAGTCCACGGATTGTTCCCGCATAGCATCCACTGCTTGGTGGGATATGTTCCACCTTCCCCATGACCCTGGTCTGAATAAGTGGATTTGGAAGATGGATGGATAGATAAAATGCTACATGCTGACTTCAAATTGTTAACAGTGCAGACATCTGCAGCTCTTGATAGCAAGTTGGTGGAATTATTCTAAGTAAATACTACTGCAGACTGGAAACATCATACAGTAGGTGTATCTGTATGTGCAAACACAGCAGACAAGACACACTCTGTCAGACAAATACACAAGTGAGGCACAGCATCTCAGAAAACACAGTGCAAATGGGTTGTAATAGCAGTCTTTCTTTTTTTCCCAAAATTATTTTATTCCACGTCACAGAAGTGAAAAGAGCTTCTTCTGCGTACTAGTTACCTGTGAGTAACTTTCTATTAACTCGCCAGCATAATTTTATCACAATCTTATCACAAAGCCCTGCATAAACTTATAAATTAATTTTCTTCCCTAAATTAAATATTTCTGAAGCAGTGCAACTGTCTGAGGTGCAATACAAGGTAGGGTAATGCAAAATATCATGGTATACCTCACTCATTCTGCTTGACTGCAACAGCCAACAAGGACACTCCAAAAAAGAAAGAACATCACAACTGCCAGAGAGACGGAACGAAGATAACAACCTGATTTTGCCACCTAAAATAATCCCAATGCTCAACAAGCATCATACCTGGCTTAAGACAAAGACTGCAACAGCTAAAAAGCTATACTACTCGATACAGAGCCTTCTGTGTGACACTGTTTTGAATTGTTCAGGATTTATGTCTTTCATACCTCACATTTTTGACTCTTTTGCAAATAAACATAAGTAGCAAATTAAATAAAGTTTGAGTACTACTTGTTTAAAGTTGTCTTGTTGTTTCCTGCTATTTAGCAATGGGTGATAAATGATGATTAAATGATGTTCATTTAGGTTAGATTCTTTCAGGAGTAGTGACTTAAGGGAGAACAGCCATGCTTGTAACTTGATTCTACAAGCAAGCCCTGTGCATCTGTTAGAATATTTACTCAGCACTTTCAAAGGATGTTATCTGGATGCAAAATGCCACATCTATGAATCCCAACAGAAGCACAGCCTGTGACGTGGCTTTTCGCCTCTGTTCAGGTATTCTGAAGAAATTTTCTTGAACACATTCTATCATTTGTGTCTGATGTATGGTATTTCAGGTCCATGCTAGAGTCAATATTATTTTGTTTGTGTATATACCTGTGCTGCATTTAGGAAAGACTGCAGGCCTCAAGAGGTAACTTGCAGACACAATTGTTCACTTTATGAAGCTAATAAAGAGGAATTCAGGCACATTGTCACTGGTATATGGACAGATAAGTCGCACTTGGAATGGACAGGTAACAATCTGCATCAAAACTGATGATGTCTGACCTATTTTTGTTACTATCTATCTCTCTCTCTATATATATATAAGTGAGTTTATACCATCAATGAGTGGTAATTACTTGTTCATAAATTCATACTGTATGGGCAGAGGTTCTATTAGATTGTTCAATTTCTAAATTAATAGTTACTGTCAGTTTTAAAATCATAAGGATATGCACTACTCTGGAACAGAACGATCTGTAGCCATGCTTAATGGCTATGGAGAGCAGCAGGCACGAATACCTACATGGAAGTGAGGAGGTGGTGGCTGGGACACAAGTAGACAGTAGTCCTAGATGCAAAGAGGAATGCAACTTATTTTAAAAAAAGTCTGACCTTTACTCAGCAAAAAGCGAGGGAGAAATGCTTGGTGCTCGAGTGTTAGAGTGCATACAATCCTAGTTGGGAAGGCCTTCCCTGGTCCTTTAAAGTTTACAGAAAGTCCCTGGATACAGGGGAACCAGGAGCTGTCAGAAAGAGTTCTATACTGATGTGTCTGTTGTAATTATGGAGCCATGCATGAACCAGAAGTAAATCTGGGGTGAAGCAGAAATTGACTTTAAGAGAGGGATTAAAGTGAGTACAACCCTTAGAAAAAATGAGTTATGATTTTGGAGGAGTGGAAGAACAAATGTGCAACTGACAGGAAAAACTGAAGCCAGGCTTCTTGTAGGAGATAAACAGTATGTAAGAGAGAAAGTTTGAATGGGGTAGTTTGATGGTTAAGAGAACTGATCACCTGATAAGACACACAGGGATTTAAAACACACTGAAGTAGACTCAGAAAGGTATCAGTGTTTTTTTTTTTTGGTTGTTAATTTGAACCTCTATTTTCATCCACACAGTGTTTGCTTTCTGTTTTTAATGAAGACGACCTTTTGATATATTTTGGCCTTTATTTTTACCTCATTCTGTGTTTGTGGACAAAATGGTGTATTGTCCGGTTTTGCTAGGCTTTCTTTGGCACATAAGGCCTGCTAAGACAGCAGACTTAGCAGGTGAGTCACCTGCACTGCTCCCACTTAAATTCTAAAATGACCACTAAATTGCTCAGCTCTAATAACACATTGGCCAGCTATGTACTACATTTGACAACTAAGGTGTAAATCAAGGATGAGCTGACACACTGTTTCTACAGAGACTAAAAGAAAAATGATTTTTAATCACCAGTGGAACTCTGGCTGACTGATTGAAAAAAATAAGGCAAATATATGCCGGCATCTTCCTTTAAAACTAGGTGCATGCATCATTACTGTCTTTTCTGGATCATAAGACTGGTATCTGGAAAAACTGAATTAGCTCCAAGATAAACTCTTCCAAGCTCTGTGCCAGTCACTAAACCCAGTCTGATAAGACTGAACAGTGGTTTTACTTCAAGAAAGGAACTTCAACATGTAAACTCTTGAGCAGAGGAAAGAGATATGCAGTTTCCTATATAGTTTCCAAATATACAGCGAACAGCCTTAACAGCAAGGTAAAGGAAGGCAGCATCACATCACAGACAAAGGACCACGTGGCAAAAACAAACAGTGCTGGGAAAGCTCTCTGTTTGAACCCAGAGGAATGGTGCAGAATTCCATACAACACTTGACATCACCCTTAAAGGCTCTGTATCTTAAAAGTATTTATCCGTGGCAACATAAATTCTTATTAGATACAAAACAGCCAGCTGAAGACCTCCTTTCTCATTTTTGATTCTTATTGTGTTAGGCAACTGTGTTAGGTAAACTTCTAGCTTTAACAAGCTTTCCACTAACATGGAGTCAAACAGACTTGAACCACGACATAATGGCTTAGCACTTTCTCACCCAAGGCCGAGTATTAGAGCAAAGGCAAGCTGACTATGATGTCCTGGTAAAACTTCAAAAATAAAATACTAAACTAAAAAGCTTGTAATACCAAGAATGTATAACTAAGAACAGTCAGCCTCCTCTGTGTTATACTGCATGCTTGTCACACTTGCATCATATCTTTAATGCAAGTAAAATTAATACAGTATAAGTAGTTACTGTACTGCTATAATCCTTATATATTTCAATAAACTGGACTAGTCTGTTTCTTGAAACGAAACGTGCTTCTCATGATACAAGTCTAATGGTTGAAAACTCCAGCTACAGGGAAAGGTAAGGAATAAAAACTAGGTACTTGATCAAATTAATCAAATGAATTACTTGCATTGCAAAGGACAAACCCACTTAATAATAAGTTAATGGATTAACATCAATCTGTCAATTCTTCTTCTTCTTTCACCGAAGAAAATGGTTTGTTGCTATACAGAATACAGAACACCCTTGTTTCATGAACTCACCTGTTGTTCAAACTTTGGCTTTCAGTTAATTTGTGGGTCAACTTTAAAATCCTTCCTTTAAAATATTCAAATAAACAGAACTTATCATCAACCACATTCTGCTGCATACATTGCTATTAAGGTACAGGCCTTATTACATTTCCAAAGGTAAACATAACACATGTAGGTGACAGAGGTTATAATGCAAAGCACTCAAACAACGGAATGATTTGCCTACTAGTATAATATCAGTGTTTACATTTAAATACAGAAGATGGACATTTTAGAATACCAGATTTGGCCTGCTGGCTTGCCCATTTACAACATAAAAATATCAGTTAGCCATTAGCCATTTGACTGAGCTAAAACCAAGGCAGTCAACATGCCTCTCTGTTACTAAACATTTCTTCATCTCCAAATCATTGCATCATATTGTAATATGTTGTCACATGGAATTTTTATTTACCTATCACTTGCTGCAAACTCATCACATCTTCTGTTAGCTTAATCTCCCCATAGCTGCTAAATTATACTGCTATTTATTAAATTGGTGTTACCTAAATTCCATTTTTCGAAGCTCTTAATAAAATTCAGGATAACTTGAACCTATATTCTGGCCAGGCAGTCAGAATATATGGGAGCTAAATTTGTCAAAGACCTTTTAAGTAAAAAATCCAACACAGACAGCTGTCATGATCAATGAACAGCATTACACAGGTAACAAAGATCCTGGAGAATAGACCATATCTCTAGAAATAGGCCTAACTAGTGTAAAATATTCCGCCCTTTAGGCAATTTATAGGGAAAATTATGAACTAATCAATAAATATTAAAATATGCAAAATCAAGTATCGTCAATGATTAATGAGTCCCTAAGATTTCACTTTACGATTTGAACTGTGACCACACTGCTTATATTCTGTCTAGTTTACAGTGGATGATCTCAATTTCTCACATCAAGTATTAGCAAGCCAATAACTTTTTAGATCTCCAAATTATTTAAAACAGTCTCTGCACAAACCAGCATATTAATTCTGTTGGCCCTCAGTGCAGCATTTCACACTGTCAAACATGACATTCTACTGTCCACAATGGAGAACATTCTGGGTATCTCTGTCACTGCCATCCAGTGGTTCAAGTCCTATCTGACTGATAGGCAAGAGGCTGTTAGTCTTGGCAACAGCAGATCCAGCTCAGCGCCAGTCACACAAGGAGTTCCTTGGTCCTCCGCTCCTCCTCTCCCAGGCCATATTACTCGTAACTTTGTACTGGATTATCATTTTTAAGCAGATGATACTCAACTCTATGTCAATATTAAAAGTGAAACTTCATCAGAGCTTTCTCAGCTCACAAAATGCCTCAGTGAAATTAAAACCTGGATGGAGCATACATCTTTACAATTAAATTGCAACAAAACTGAACTCCAGAAAACTGGCACTAATGCGCAACTTAAGAAAATTAGCTCCTTTTCAGTCATTCTTGACAATGACCTCAGCAGACCATCTTCTAATGCAAGAAATCTTGGTGTCATTTTTGATTCCTCTCTTTCTCATTCCACCCACAAAAACAACATTAAGAAACTTTCTTACTTCCACCTCAGTAACTTATCTCATGTTCGCTCATTCCTCTGCCTTTCCAATGCTGAGAAACTTGTCATGATTTTATCACATCCTGCACTGATTATTGTACTGTCTCTATGGGCAGGTGCCCCTTCAATTCTTACATCACAGCTCCATTCAAAACTCTGTTGCAAGTGTCCTTACACAAACTAGCAACAGTCACTGTTCACCCACTAAGGTCCTCTGATTCTGGCAATCTTCTTGTGCATCACACTAACCTGCACTAAATGGGTGACAAAGACTGCACCCAGACTTTGGAATGATCTCCATGAATTAATTATATCAGTTGACTCAATTCATTCTCTTAAAAACAACTTAAAACACATTTATTCAGGAAGGTTTTTAACTTAACCAGACATTCTGCCCCTTAGTTTGTCTATCTGTCCAGATGTTCAAGATAATTTGTGTGTGTGTTATATCAAAAATTATGCTACAGTATTTGTTCAGGCTTTTCTTCTAGCATTGAATTTAATATTTTAATCTGGTTTATTGTCTTTTATTGTATTTAATGCTTTGTATATCCTGTATTTATCTGTTTTAGTGTTCTATGCAGAAAATATTTGTATTCAGTGTTACATATATAATCTTTCTGAGATTTGTGAATAAAAAAGGTGCTATACAAATAAATAATAATAATAATAAATTCTTTGTGATTAAATGTCATTTTGGTTTTCAGCTCCACCATATTTTACCAAGTACAGAGCAGTTATATTACTTCTTCTGGTCAGCTTAGTGGAAGGTTATAAAAGTTGCAAGATCTCTGCAAATCAGCATAATTGTTTTATCATTAAATGCAAGGTAAAACAGTAGAAAATATATTTTTTTCAGTTTTCTACCATGACAAACACCCAAGTACAGCACAAACAAATACTTCTTAAATTAGGGATAATTTTTTTTTTTTAACTTAAACAAGTAGCCATAGTAGAAGCATACAATATAACAAAGGGAAAAAAAATATCTATCTTAACTAGCATGCAGTCAGTAATTTGTCCAAATATTGATGGATATATTTTACCTCCAGCAACTAATCCAGACTCTCCAAGTTGTATGGCCACTCCAAAACCACCCAGTTTAACAGGGGCTGAATTTTCTTTTGATGCAAGCAAAACACAGTGGGGCTATAAAAACAGACAAGAATGGAAGAGTTAAATAGTTACAGCTTACAGTCTATATTAAGACGAAAGGATATTTCAAGAGAGGCATATTCCCCTTAGCAACTACAGTAAACTATAGGTATATTAAATTAGTATCCACTTCTCATTCTACTACCCAAAATTTTTTAATAATGATGGTTATAATGCCCAAGTCATAGATCACATTTCCACAGAGACTCAGCTGCTTGCAATGCACTTCCTTCCCACTCTTAAGAAAATAAAAAATAAGGCTTTTGAAGAGCATTGAAAATCAACATAAATATTCAGTAATTAATTGGTTAATCAAATTGATCAATGTACAATACTAACATACTTCATCAGTCTGCAAGCTATACTTGTTTTTCTTTAAGAAATTCACATTTGTTGTTTATTTTAACAATGTGAGTAGGTTGGCCATTGCTATTAAAGTTAGTTAATGATGGATAGATCTAATTAGATATTGATGCTCTAATAATTATCCACATCAGTTCTAAACAATATATGTAGTGGCAGTTAACCATTCCAATATCACCTTTGAAAGAGTAGGTCATATTGTACTTACCTATACTGCAATGCTAGTATGCATTAGTGTTCATATCAGGCCAGTGCTAATGATCAAAGACTCATACTCATTATCAGTTGTAATTACCCCCGAAAATGTGAATGTTTTTTGTTGGCTGCACAGAGAGTAGAATAAAAGCTTACACCCTTGTTTCGAATGGAAGGAACGATGGTACCAGTTGCAGTACATCACATAGGTCACTTGAATACCAGATTAATTTCTTCCTCTGTTTGACCTGCGTGTGCAGGTTTACTTAAGGAAATCTGATTTACTTCCAAAAGGAATATCACATACAAACATGAATTTATAACGAATATGAATGTGTTTACAGCTTGAATATTAATAGTTCTATTGTATATTGTTTGCAATAGATTCAAATTTTACTAAGCTTTAGGTTTATTTTAGTAGATTTACAGTAAGGCCTGTGTTGTAAATATTTTTCTGAGAGTATTTGGAACCAGTGTAGGCTAAATGATACTATATTAATTGGATTTTTATTTCTACATGAAACAACAAGTATTCCTTATTAAACTGGTACTTTTATAAATAAACTGTAGACCATAAGTGTGACCTCTTCATTTTTCTTAACAAAATCTATAAGTCTGTAGGCTTATTATTGACAATTAAAAACTAAATTAAGTTTCCCTTAAAACATACCCTTTTAAACTAATAAAACATGTACAAAAATGTTTATCAATAATACATATGTCATAAAGAAAAAAACTCATTAGTTATAATTACATGCCACAATTCTAATAAAATGTTCATGTTTATCAAGAAGATACAAGGCTAACACGCTTAACAAGTTTACATGTAAAATCGACTTTGCTCTTAAGCTAAAAACAGGGTTTGAAATTCATTTCTGAAATTGGGGGGGAATTTCCCCCCCTAAAGTTCTGGCTCTGAGGCTAAGGATCTGAACTGTTACCTGTAAGGTTCTTGGGTTCAAATCCCATTACTACCAGAAGGGATCTACTCCGCTGGGCCCATGAGCAAGGCCCTTAATCTGAAATTGCTCCGGGGTGCTATACAATGGCTGAACCTGTGCTCTGACCCCCAAAGGTCATGCGAAAAGACAGTTTCCCCTTGAGGATTAATAAAGTACTGTAAATCAAATCAAAATGAAAAAGAAACAAAATTAACATAAAGGGAGATTTCAGACTCCATTGGGGAAATGGTTCAAAATCCTACAGTTAACATATCAATTTGATTTCAATATTTTAGGCATTTGTTTTAGATACAATTTTTTTCCTGACATTTACAGTAGTTTATAAAATAATAGATAATGTAGAGTATATAAATTTATCAGCAAGTCATTACAATAACTTGTTATTTCTGCTATTTTAACTTTAAGTATTTAATTTGGCATGTAGAGATTTCCATCTATGTTTTGCCCAAAAACACAGACCTAATAAGGAAATAATGCATCAATATAGTAATTTTAAAAAAATCTAGAGAATACAAAATAGTATTTTTTTTAAATCTATATCATATTGTTTTTCCTGGGCTGAGGGGGGGGGGGGTGGGGGGGGTTGTGTCACGCACATCCACTTTGGGAGCCGCGTAAGGACCCAAACTGTAGCATGAAATCACATGCCAGAAGGGAATGGCGGGGTACTAACCTCTCTCTCTTTGTTCCTGCAGAAAGAAAGAAGCACCACCGCCATGAATCCGTCACGACTACCTAACACACTCTGCGTCTTCCGTCTTCCCTCTGTCGACTCTTGATGACATCAGCATCCCAGCATCCATCTGGGTTCCTTCCCAGCATCCCTCTCTACCTATTTCTGGTCCCTCTCCATAAATGATCCCCCATTACGCCATTTTGACTGTCTGTTGTATCTTCAATTTTTACACTGACTCATCTAAATGATTTTTTTTTTTACAGTATACAGGGCCAGAAAACCCCAAACCTTTATGACGTGTTTGTCTTTCTTTTATAGCGGCATAGTCGGCAGGATAGTAAAGAGTCCGAGATGTCTGAAGGACAGGACCTGAACGCTGTACTGATGGGAATGGCAACTCAAATCCAGACCCTGCAGTTTGAGCAAGCCGCAACAAAGCGCGAGTTGGAGGAAACCAAAGCTCGCCTGGCTACAGCTGAAGCGGTAAGACTAGAGCCCACCCAACCTCTGCCTCCTCCGATCGTACCGCTCTCGGAGGCGGATGACATAGAGTCCTATCTGCGCATTTTAGAGAGGACAGCCTCCCGGAACCAGTGGCAGCGGACGGAGTGGGTATCCATATTGGCGCCGTACTTGAAGGGCGCCACGCAGCGGGCCTATTACGACCTCCCAGAGGAGGAGGCCACGAGTTATGACCTCCTGAAAGTGGAAATACTCAGTCACTACGGCATCACGTCGGATTAGCAGGCGAGTGAGTGGAGAAACTGGCAGTTCGACCCTGATCGCCCTGCCCGAGCGCAGGCTTTTAATTTCTGGGGTAAGATGGGTCGCTGGCTACGGCCAGAAGGTCCCCAGGCACGCCGAGTGGTCGAACAGGTGGCGTGTGACGGCTTAGTGAATGCCATGCCAGGTTATCTCGCCCAGCAGGTCCGACGACACCCTTATAAAGATATGAAGGGCCTCCTAGAGGTCAGCTCGCGGTACACCAAACCGGGGGGGCCGGAAAAGTCAGCTTGTGGAGCTTGACAGGGACGGACCATCACCCCCGAGCCCACCCACCAACGCTGTGGAAGCTCTGATGAAGCCCAAGGAAAAGCCGGCTGCACCGCGCTGTTTCAAGTGTGGTGAGGTCGGCCACCTCTTGCCAACATGTCCTTTAACACTAGAATTACTAGAGCCTACGAAAAAACTCATAGATCCGGCCCACCTTAAATCGCTTCTTAAAACCTTTCTCACCTCTCCGCCAGCGTCTTTTGTCATCTAAATGTACTGATAAAGACAAGCTGCCAGCAGCCGGCTATTCCATCCCCCCAACGACTTAGAACGTAAACAAGCTTTTCCCAGCTAATACCTTGATTGATTATCTGGGAGTGAAGTGGAGTTTTAGAGTAGAAATAATAAGATTGTTATTTGGAACACACGCATTTCATATGTGTTGCATTTCTACAGTAATCTGTGTAAACACATTGTTAAAACAGAAACGGTTTACAATATTCTAGTAGCAAATGACAAAATGTAGGCATAAACTATATAATGTATGAAGCCTGAAGTCCAAATATCAAAGAAACACTTTCACAAAAGGTACAAAAAAAAGCCACCGCCAAAAAAACCCGTCTTAGTGTGAGACATTGACATGACTTAACTATCGCTGCTTCCGTGGCGTAACAGTATCAGTCGCTGACTGGGAATCAGAAGATCCTGAGTTCGATCCTGCACAACTCCCATTTGAGAAGTGTTCTTATTTTCACTATTTTAGAATAAAATGATACATTTGATTTCAGTCTGTAACAGCCGGTGTAATTTATGATATTTGTAAAGGTTAGCTTTATTTTTTTTAAATTCACTTTTCATTGTCTCAGTCGCGTTCAGGATCCATCCCTACCGCCTCCCACCTGACACTGCTGTTTTTACATAAAGACGCGCTATAGTTCTGCAGTGTATCACGATACATACGACCGCGTGTTTTTTTTCCCCCCAGTATTGCCAGTCCCCACGTGTTGCTGTATGCTGTTTCTTTTGTACTCCAGGACATGCAGAGGAAAGCATAGTAAAGAGCAGTCACTTCAGCGCTATATGCAATCATCAGACACTCCCCGTCTGATGCTGTTTTCACATAAAGACGCGCTAAAGCTCTGCAGTGTACTTGTGACTGCATTGTCGTACCAATGCTTGCGAACTGAAGTGTCTGCATGCACTTTTCGTGGCATTATACGTGTATTTTTTGAGCATGCCCATGTAGCTCAAACACAGGAACATATGTTGATGTAAAAGTATAACAAAACAAGTGCACTTTTATTCAAGACTATAACCGAAGAAAACAGAAAGCAAGTTACAGTAGGTGGAATGCTAAGAACTGCTGATTTCCATTCTGTGCTATATAACTGTTAACATTTGAATCTGATGATTGTATATAGCGCTGTCTGATTTAGTGTGTGCAAGAACATGCAGGTGGCCAGTTGCTGAGTGCTACAACGCACATTTTAAAAAAAGAAAGAGACAAATATATGTGACGTTTTGAAGAAATCATTTTATGACGCGAATAGTACCAATCAGAAAACATCGTCGAAGTAATGCAATATTATTTGAAAACGAACAGCGTCAGGTTGGGTGTGAAGTTATACTGGCGCTGTTTGAGTCAGATCAGAAGCTGAATAAGCTGAAAAAGCTCCTGTTCTGACTCTAAGTAAAAAAGCATGAATTAATCAACAGAAATAACCGCGATTGACATTTTAAAGTTAACAATTTACAGTGCATACCAATTTATAAATTCAATGTCCGTTTGAGGAAAAAAAACCCACTTTCTTCAAAGCTGGGAATCGAACTGGCGTCTCTGTGGCACAGTAAGGCAGTGGTGCTCCAAGTCAGCAAACCGTCCTTATAACTTATTTTTTTCAAGATCCATAACACACAGACAGACAGAGCACTGCGTAATACAGAGACAGACAGGCAGAGATATACAAATAAACAGGGAAGGCACATGTACTGAAAGAAAAAAAAAATCAACATGTGCGTTGTTTCTGCAGCACTGAATAAGCTCACCCGCTCTAACATCACCCCTCACCCGATCTGACTCTCTAAGTAACAGCGCTGCAGAAACAACGCGCATGTTGATTTTTTCTTTTTTCAGTACATGTGCCTTCCCTGTTTGTTTGTATATCTCTGCCTGTCTGTCTCTGTATTACGCAGTGCTCTGTCTGTCTGTGTGTTATGGATCTTGAAAAAAATAAGTTATAAGGACAGTTGTTCATGTTAATTGCAGTCTCAATTGTTAAAAAAATATTTTAAAAGGAGCATCCCACATGAAAATATAACGATCTCATCAACTGACAGTGCATACCAATTTACAAATTTTATGTCCGTTTGAGGTTAAAAAGAAAAAAAAAGAAGTAACACTGTATCCCCAGCGGGGAATTGAACTCATGTTTGTGAGGCAGAGAAAAGCTACTCAGTCTGAGAGGCAAATCTTAGCGCGCTACGCCACGGAAGCTGTTATATGGTGTGTGAAGCTTTTGTGGAAGTGTTTATTTGATCTTAGGAACTCGGGCTTTACACATTCTATAGTTTATGCCTACATTTTGTAACATTTATTACTAAAATATGAAAAAGTTTCTGTTTTAGCAATGTGTTTACACAGATTACTGTAGAAATGGAACACGCATGAAATGCATGTATTCCAAATAGCGATCTATTATTTCTATTCTAAAACTCCAGCAGTTCAGTCACTCCCAGGTAATCAAACAAGGCATGAGCTGGGAAAACTTAGTGAACGTTCTGCGACGGTGGGGGATGGAATAGCCGGCTGCTCGCTGCTCCTCTTAATCGGCACATTTAGAAGACAAAAGAGAGGTGAGAACGGTTTTAAGGTGGGCCGGATCTACGAGTTTTTTCGTAGACTCTGGTAATTCTAGTGTTAAACCTAGAACCGATGGACTGCAGTTGGGCTGCCGGTGAGAGGTACTGTGCCTTGCCTAATCCCTTGGTAGTTCCGAATAAAGGAGTGGTTTTAGTAAATGGACATTCTGTGCTTGCCTTATTCGATACCGGGAACAACATAACCATTGTCGCTTGCTGTTATATTCTACCGCGACAGTGGTTGCAGCAACATGTGAATGTTACGTGTGTGCATGGAGAGACCAGATCTTATAGGTCCGCGAAGTGTTATATTTCCTGGAAAGGGGACTTAAGTCAAGTGTTGGTGGCTGTGTTATCCAAGCCCCCCTTTCCGGTAATTTTGGGTCACGACAGGTCAGAAATCAAAAGCGGTAGAATAAAAACCACTCCTATAGCCAAGCTGGGTCTTATTATGGGTGGGCGGGGTGCCCTCCCCGTGGCTCCCACGCCGTGCTCCTCGGCAAACCATGATGACGTAAGCTGCCAGGGGGAAGATTCTCAAGCGACGGACCCTGACCCGGAAATTCAGGTGAGGGCCAAGGCCGAGTAAACAACAACCCCCCTGAGCAAGCCGATCCTTTTAGACAACATGGACCACCAGTTTAGGTCCACACCAGCCTCATTTAAAAGGTAACAGTGGAACAATGATTCCCTGAAGTTTGCCCGGAATGCGATTGTTTCCGTTGATGTCCAGTTGTCAGACAGTCCCCTGCCACCGGAGCCATACTTTGTACTGGAAAACGATCTGTTGTATCGAGTCACGAATCCCGAAGGTGAGGTGCAGAAATTGTTACTAGTGCCGCGGACCTTCCAGCGGGAGGTTTGCGAAGTAGCCCATGCCCACCTCCTAGGCGCCAATCTCAGGGCTGAAAAAACTCTAGAGAGAATAAAACTCTATTTCTATTGGCCTGGAATAAATGAGGAGGTCAGACGTTTCTGTCAGTCCTGTCCGGAATGCCAGATACGTCAGATACCCAGGAGGGATCGTGCTCCTCTTGTTCCTATCCCCCTAATTGATATTCCTTTTGAAAGGATCGGAGTGGATCTTGTTGGACCCCTGGAGCCTTCGAGCCGTGGCCATAAATATATATTAGTCATGGTCGATTACGCGACCCAATATCCAGAGGCGGTTCCGTTGCGCTCCGCCAATACAAAAAATATCGCACGGGAATTGGTTAACCTTTTTTCCAGAGTGGGAATACCTAAAGAAGTCCTCACGTACCAAGGTACTCCCTTTACCTCAGATACGTTCAGGGAGGTGGCCAAGTTACTCCGCATTAAGCATCTTAAAACGTCTGTCTACCACCCGCAAACAGACGGATTGGTAGAGCGTTTCAATCAGACACTTAAACAGATGCTGCGCAAATTAGTCAGCGCGGACGGTAGGAACTGGGATCAGCTGTTGCCCCTTGTACTTTTTGCTTATTGGGAGGTGCCCCAAGCCTCCACGGGTTTTTCCCCTTTTGAACTGCTGTATGGACGCCAACCCCGGGGACTTTTGGACATGATAAAAGAAGGGTGGGAGGCCGAGGCTCTTCCTTCCTCTCTAATGTCTTAGAATATATCACGCAACTGCGCGATAGATTGAATAAAATTCGACCTATTTTAAAAGATCACATGACTCGTGCTCAAACAGCGCAAGTGCGGTGTTACAATCGGAACTCGGTTCTCAGGGAATTCCACCCAGGGGATTGAGCAATGGTGCTCGTGCCCTCCTCCCATTTCAAATTACTAGCCCATTGGGCAGGGCCCTTATGAGGTGAAGGAGAGAAAAGGGCTCGTGGACTATTTGGTGAAACCTCCAAATCGTCGACCGAGCGAGAGGGTGTATCATATGAACTTATTAAAACCATGGAGAGACCGGGAAGACCACCCGACCTCCAGTATAGCCCTCTCCCTTTTCTCAGACAAGTCAATCCTTAACCTTGGTCTGGATTTGACCCCATATCAACGGCAGGAGCTGGAACAAGCGATCCTGGCCATCCCCGAAGTGGTCAGCGAGTCACCTGGCCGTACCTCACTGATTGAGCATGATATCATCACCGAACCGGGGGTGGTAGTACGGGAACGGCCCTATCGCCTTCCAGAGGCAAAACGTGCAGAGGTGGAGCTGGAAATCCAGGGGATGTTGGACATAGACATTATTGAGGAGAGTCATAGTCCTTGGTCCAGTCCTATCGTCCTCGTTTCCAAGCCAGACGGCTCCTGGAGATTCTGCAATGACTTCAGATGTCTTAACCAGGTCTCCAAGTTTGATGCCTACCCTATGCCTAGAGTAGATGACCTCATTGAACGTTTGGGTATGGCTCAGTATCTGACTACTCTTGACATGACCAAAGGGTACTGGCAAATTCCCCTAATGGCATCCGCAAAAGAGAAAACTGCCTTTAGTACCCCTAGTGGATGTTTGCAGTATAAGGTCCTTCCATTTGGGCTGCACGGGGCACCGGCAACCTTCCAACATCTGGTAGACAGAGTGCTAAGGCCCCACCAGTCCTATTGTGCCGCCTACCTAGATGACGTGGTCATCTATTCCGGCACTTGGGAGGAGCATATACTGCAGGTGTACGCCGTCCTCACAACGCTAGCGAGGGTCAGTCTCCGCATAAATCCCCGCAAATGTTTCTTTGGATTGAAGGAGGCCAAGTATTTAGGCTACCTAGTGGGGCGGGGACAGGTGAAGCCACAATGTTCCAAAGTGAAAGACATTCTTGAATGGCCTCGTCCGAGTACCAAGAAACAGGTGCAAGCCTTCTTGGGGTTAGCGGGGTATTACCGCCGGTTCGTACCTCGTTTCTCTGAGAAAGCGGCACCCTTGACTAACCTAACAAAGAAACGGGCTCCTTTGTATGTGGTATGGGACAAACAAACGGAACAAGCATTCAGTGACCTAAAGAAGGCCCTGACGACGGCACCAATATTGAAAACCCCTGACTTCTCTCTACCCTTTATTCTCCAGACCGATGCTTCGGACACAGGCTTGGGTGCCGTGTTGAGCCAAAGCATCGATGGTGTCGAACACCCCGTGATCTACCTGAGCCGGAAACTGTTGGAACGGGAGACCAGGTATGTGGCAGTGGAGAGGGAAGCCTTGGATATCAAGTGGGCGGTGATTCATCTGCAGTACTATCTGTTGGGTCGCGAGTTCACTCTGGTGACGGACCATGCCGCTCTTCAGTGGATGGCCCTTCATAAGGAGTCGAACCCCCGAGTCACCAGGTGGTTTTTGGACCTGCAGCCATACAAGTTAACCGTTACTTATCGTCGGGGCAACCAATGCCTATGCCCTCTCTTCCGGGTTCATGACCCAATGGGCTGGGGGGGGGGGGTCGTGTCACGCACATCCACTTAGGGAGCCGCGTAAGGACCCAAACTGTAGCGTGAAATCGCATACCAGAAGGGAATGGCGGGGTACTAACCTCTCTCTCTCTCTCTTTGTTCCTGCAGAAAGAAATAAGCACTGCCGCCATGAATCCGTCACGACTATCAAACCACGCACTGCGTCTTCCATCTTCCCTCTGTCGACTCTTGATGACATTAGCATCCCATCATCCATCTGGGTTTCTTCCCAGCATCCCTCTCTACCTATTTCCGGTCCCTCTCCATAAATGATCCCCCATTACGCCATTTTGACTGTCTGTTGTATCTTCAATTTTTACACTGACTCATCTAAATGATTTTTTACAGTATACAGGGCCGGAAAACCCCAAACCTTTATGACGTGTTTATCTTTCTTTTACACTGTTAAGAGTAATTAAGAGAGCTGAGCAGTCAACATAAAGATGTAAGTATGAAAGCTGTTAACTTAAGAAATTTGAGTTATTTAACTAAAATATAGTTAACACATATTTAGTTTAGGTGGAATAGAAGTGAAGAATGATTAGTACTGCTGGTTTACTAATCCAATATAGTCTGATTGTCTGTGTGGTGTTCACATTCTTCTTGTGCAACTTGTATCTGAATAGGAAAAAGCAGGTTTGAGAATGACAACAACTATTGTTAGTTTGCTTGACAGGAAATGCGGGACAAGAAATGTTGAAAACATAACTAAAACAGAATTTTTTTTCATGTTTTAATAATGACAAAATACAGACATGAAGTGTATATAATGTGTGAAGACTGAAGTCCAAATATCAAATGAACACTTTCACAAAAGGTATACAGTGATCCCTCCTCGATTGCGGCGGTTTCTTTCCAGAACCCCCTGCGAAAGGTGAAAATCCACAAAGTAAAAAACATATGTTTATATGGTTATTTTTATATTGTCACGCTTGGGTCACAGATTTGCACAGAAACACAGGAGGTTGTAGAGACAGGAACTTAATTCAAACACTGAAAACAAACATTTGTCTCTTTTTCAAAAGTTTAAACGTGCTCCATGACAAGACAGAGATGACAGCTCTGTCTCACAATTAAAAGAATGCAAACATATCTTCCTCTTCAAAGGATTGCGCTTCAGGAGCAGACAATGTCAGAGAGAGAGAGAAAAGCAAACAATCAAAAATCAATAGGTGCTGTTCAGGCTTTTAAGTATGAATGTCAGAGAGAGAGAGAGAAAAGAAAACAATCAAAAATCAAAAATCAATAGGTGCTCTTCGGGCTTTAAAGTATGCGAAGCACCATGCAGGAAGCATATTGTGCGACAAAACAGCCGCAAGTAAGCCCAGCAAGGAAGGGAGCATTGTGAAGGTAGTCTTTCAGCATTTTTTAGAGGAGCGTCCGTATCCTCTAGGGGTGCGAACAGCCCCCCTGCTCACACCCCCTCCGTCAGCAGCAGAGAATGTCAGAAAGAGAGAGAGAGAGAGAGAGAGAGAGAGAGAGAGAGAGAGAAAAGCAAACAATCAAAAATCAATAGGTGCTGTTCGGGCTTTTAAGTATGCAAAGCACCGCGTGGGAAACATATCGAGCGACAAAGCAGCCACAAGTAAGCGCTCTGATTGGGTAGCTTCTCAGCCATCTGCCAATAGCGTCCCTTGTATGAAATCAACTGGGCAAACCAACTGAGGAAGCATGTAGCAGAAATTAAAAGACCCATTGTCTGCAGAAATCCACGAACCAGCGAAAAATCCGCGATATATATTTAGATATGCTTACATATAAAATCCGCGATAGAGTGAAGCCGCGAAAGTCGAAGCGCGATATAGCGAGGGATTACTGTAACAAAACAAGTGCACTTTTATTCAAGAATATAACCAGAGAAAAAGAAGTTATTCAATTTACATGTTACTGTCAATATGTAAAAACCGAAACACAGCATGGTACTGCCAGGTCTAAATACTAGCGTGGAGAATTGCACACATACTGAAGCAACTTTAGTTGTAAGTGGAAGTTGTCTGTTGTTATGGTTCTGCCTTTGTCCAGAAACCGATTATGACCACAGTCTCGGAATAGCATTGCACATGCATATGCAAATCTGTCATTTTTCACACATTCTGCATGGGTGTCTTTGTTGTCCAAGCACAAAGGGTGCATGATAGTCTAATATCAGTCACCATATCTTTGACAAATAGTTCTGACCAGGCATCAACCACAGCACCAACTGTGGTCATCGCTGCTCTTGTGAACAGAATGGAGATAAACACCATCAACTCAGAGAGGGAAAGGCAAGTTCATTGTACCACATGAATGTGTCTGAGAGAATAAAATTGATTGAAAGAAATACTAACTTTTACAAGTATCAAAAATTTACAATGGGTGTTTGAGGCTCAAATCAAATGTATGTTTTTATTATATAATAGTAATAACAACAGCTCACTACTCAAAATGGAAAATGCAGGGAAGACCTGAGATTGAACCCCCAACCTCTTGATTTAGAAGCAGCTGTTCTTACCTCTACACCAGCCATGTAACTGATAAATAGGCATAGGTTTTTACATATTGACAGCAACAACGAATAATTTCTTTTTCTTTGGTTATATGCTTGAATAAAGGCACACTTGTTTTGTTATACCTTTTGTAAAAGTATTTATTTGATATTTGAACTTCAGTCTTCACACATTACACATCAACATTTTATCAATTATCACTATAACATGAAAAAAGTTTCTGTTTAGCTATGTGTTCAACATTTTTTGCCTCGCATTTCTTATCATCCTACACTCATCCAGATTATTATAGAAATGGAACACACATGAAATGTATGTATTCCAAATAACATTATATTATTTTCACTCCCAGAAAAACAGACTTCAGCTCTGAGAATTTTGTGTCTCACTTCAGCTGTGTTGGTGGGGGATGGGATAGCAGGTTGCTTGCTGCTTGTGCTGATTGACACATTTGCAAAAGAAAGATGCTGATGAAGAGGTGCGAAGGAATTTAATGTGGCCCGGTATTACAACTTTTTTCGTAGGCTTCAGGGATTCTAGTGTTAAGATTACCATGAACTGTTGACAGAACCAAAAGACATTTCTGGAAGACCATAAGAGAATCAAAAACTGAATTGTGAAAACATAAAGAAAAGCATTCTACAATGTTCCAATTTTTGTGTTGGATTGTCCTTGTCAGAGTGGTGGCAGTATTCTACAGCTGATTTTCATAATGGTCAAGTTATCCTTGAAAGCTGCTTGTATTCTGTGTGTGTCACTAACATTTATTTTTCAGATTCAGGTTTGAAGGCAGTCAGCCCATATTAAATATTTTAAAGAAAACATGATTGTGTGTTTCTTTAAAATTCACAACACAGACACAAATTATCAGACATTCAGTTTGTCAAATAAAAATGAACGAATCTAAATACGAATTCAGTAAAGAAACCAAGTCAGTTTCCTGAATTTATATATTACTGGTGCACAAAAATATGCTTCAGCCTGATTTTAGACTTCCATTTAACAAAGTTTAGTTGAGTTTCATCTATATTCGGATAGAATTAGTTTTACACCAGGAGAAGGGGTAATTTTACTTTTGTCTGAATCGTTCATGTCAGTAACTTTTCATGGACTGCCTGTTCATGTCTCAGTAAAAATTACAAAGACATTAACCTTCTATAAAAAGTCAGTAAAAAAAAATAACCACAGGTTAAACTAGTGTGAATTGACATATCAGTAAATCTGTCATTTGAGCAATTAAAATGGGATTAAAATTACAGAGATCCTTCAGTAATAATTACTTTTACCAAGTGGTTGTGGAAGAATAATTTTAGAGTAACATAGCTTTCATCTTAAAGAAATAGCATAAAGGGTTAATACATGTCAGAAACCTTTGCAAGCATGTCAGTAAACCAGATAAAGGTTAAGTGAACAATAAAATATAGTGAAAGATGACTAAGACTGTAAAGAACCAGAATGGACAGTTGTTATGCACAGAGATTTCAAGGGTGATGGCTCAACTCAAGGGTATAAAGAAGAACCAGAATATAATATAATATACTTTTATTTTATATAAGTCATTTGGGTGTAAACCAACCAGAGAAAAATGTATGAATTGATTGACACTGTATGTAAATTCAACAGTTTATAAAATGAACCTCTATTCTTGGTTTCTGTGATCATTCTGTCCATACTGTAACAGACTGCTTTTCAAGAATGCTCCCTCTAAGGCATTTTGCCAAGGAGTAATTAAAAGATACAATGAACATCTTTTTCCTGCCTGATTACTGATTTGTTCTGTTAGAGGATGTTTCTTTCTTTAATAAGATGTTAAATTTCTACCACATGGCTGAAGTGGTAAAAAAAGACCTTGCATTGTACTCCTTTTTGTGCATGCTGAATAACAGTGGATGTGGGGTGGGGTGAATGGTGTATCCCCTCGGAGGCCCAAAGACACGCTGATATACAAAACATGTTGGTGCAGGGCTGTTACCCTTGGAGGTACAAACTGACATATTGGTATTATAAATAGAAGTTGTAATTGTGGTCTGAACTTTCAACTGAACTGACAGTATGAACACATTAACTACAGAGAATGGGAAAAAGCCAGTGCAGAATACTGCCATGCAACTTTCCCACTTGAAGCATTGACTTTCACCACCTTCTGGTGTAAAACTAATCTCGTTTGAATAGAGCTAAAAAATTACAGAGGTTCTCCAGTAATAACAACACTTCCTAGTGTAAAACTAATTCCATAAGACAGTCAGAATTATAAAGGGGAGTTTAAACAAAGGAACTACAAGCACCATGTCCTCACCCCCTGTTACACAATCGTGCAACTCCACTAAACAGCTGATTATTGAATTCGGCAGCAGCACAATTCGATCAAGAGCAATGGCAAGACCAAGGTGACATGTTACACATACAACCTTAACATAACGTAAACAATGAAAACATTTAATCAACTCCTAACTAACAAATATGGCATAATTATAAAATAGTAGTTTAAAAAATGATGTTGATTATTCTTGCAACAAGTAAGAAAGAGTGTTACGAAACAAATATATAAACAAAATTTGCAAATTAAAACTTAGAATTTGTGTGAATTACTTAATTTGTGCGTACATACAATCCCACGTCATATTTCAAGTCCAGATTAAGCCTACTGTTTACTAAGCAGCAAGAGTAAGTTCCACTTTATCTGTTCTTTTTCTAATTAAAAATATGAGCTGCTGCACTAAACACAAACTTGCATACCATACACATTCAGAAAAGGAGTGTCTGTAGTGGAGTGCTGCAGGTTGATGCATCCCTTACACTCTGCCAATCCTCTCCATGCACAGGACAACTCCTTAGGTTCCCTTTTCTTGGTTAATTACTCCACTTTCTTTAATGTAAAGGTTAATATTCCTGTCTTCACTCTGAAGTCTGCCTATCTGCTCCCTATTTACAGGAAGTGTGGTGGTAAAATGAAATGTGAAATTCTTCAAGTACCACAACAATTTTCATAAAGGAGCACTACAACTAAATTACTATAAAGATTTGAAATGAAAGTTCTGAAAAACTTGTTTTTAAGCATGGCTAATTTACCGATCACCGATCAACTCAGTTGGGATGAAAATTGGCTGATTTTGATTGGTAACCAATCGATTGGAGCATCACTAGTAAGCACCCATGGCTCAATTTATAAAACAACCATGTAAACTGATTAGATTGGATGATTGATAGATAGATAGATAGATAGATAGATAGATAGATAGATAGATAGATAGATAGATAGATAGATAGATAGATAGATAGATAGATAGATAGATAGATGTGACAACTGACATACAAACTGGGATTTAGGAAAACTGAAAAGCATACATTTCTTTGTACAAGTGCACTAGCAAACTATTAGTCACTCAGTTTTTCCCAGTTGAGAAACTTACAAGTAACAATATGAGATTTGGACAAGACCAGCAACAAACAAACAAATAAAAGCTTCAATAATTTAGGTTCAGCTAATATTAAGAGTGAAAACCTTACAATATGAAGATAAAACAGACAATGAAAATAGGAAAACCAAAACATAATGTATTAACAAAGTAAATGAGCAGAAGGACAATTCGGAAAGCATACAATAAAATCAATGCTTAAATTCACTTAAATGAAACCATATTTAGTATTAAAATGTGAACTGTTCATTTTGCTGTGAACTTATAATTTCAAATATTACTTACTTAAAATATAAAATTCACACTGCAAGTAATAAAACTTCATAATATTCTATTAATATAAAATCTAAGCACTAAAACTTAAAAATGCAGGACTTCAAAAGCATGCAATCACAAAGTTGTAAAGGACTAATACTGCTTTAGAAATATTTTACTTATGACAGCAGTATAACTTTTTAAGTAATATAAAAGTAGAAAAGGAAATAATCTGCTAAGATGTGCCATTATTTAACAAGGTGGTTCAAAGAGTCTCTATCACTGTGTTATAAATTCTCTTTTTTGGAAAGGGTGTTTTAATAGCATACTGATATGGAATTACCAGCTCCTGGAGGACTTTGTTAAATAGAAGTTTGTTCCAAAACTAGTGTCCTTAACCTCTTCCCTAATTTTTAGAAATTCTATCAGTCTGACATTGTTAATCTTTAATTTAGGATTTAGCACCACAATCCCCAATTGGATTTTGGACTTCCTCACGAACAGACCTCAAAATGAATGGATTGAAGGAATGATAGATAGATAGTGTGACGGGCGGCCGGATCCCATGCCCGGCCGGGACGCCCCTTTAACACTGGATCCGGGGGAACAGCCATGGGATGCACTCTACATCCTCCGGTGGTTCCAGCCCACTTGGGCTACATCGGGGCCACAGGTGTGGGACTTCAGGACTCAGACCTGTTGGACTCCGTAGCCACACCCGGAAGTGCAGCCTAATTAGGCCAATTACCATCTGGAGCACTTCCGGGAAGGCTACAAAAAGAGCCTGCAGCCACTACTCAAGGGCCAGAATCGGGAGGAAGAGGACGAGGTTGCCAGGGAGGAGTGGTGGTTTGAGAAGAGAATGCTTTTGTGTGTTTGGTGCTTATCTTTAAGTGCTTGTTGGACTGTTTACTGCCTGTGGGGTTCACGGGGAAGACGTGCCCCACAGGTGAAGAAAATAAAAGTCTTGTGCCATTTTACATGTGCCTCTGGAGTGAGTCTGTGCCGGGTCGGTGCTAGATAGCACTAACTTCACAATAGATAGATAGATACTTTATTAATCCCAAGGGGAAATTATATCCTCCACATTGACCCTCAGCACAGGCATTCCGTAGGGCAGTTGCTGAGTCCCCTTCTATAATCCTTGTTCACCTATAATTGTGTGACAGACAGAGCTCCAACTCCTTGATTAAATTTGCATGATGACATTACCATCATAGGCCTGATCATCAACAATGATGAGATAGCTTATTGAGAAGAGGTTTACCTGCTAACAAAGTGCCAATACAACAATGTCACTCTTAATATGAGCAAAACTGCAGCTGATCAAAGACTTTAGGAAGTAAAAGGCTGACTATGTTTCTATCTACATCAGACGGGATGCTTTTCAGTGTGAGCAGTTTCAAAATCTCTTGAAGTGTCCATCAGTAATGAACCATCATGGGTTTAATACATTTTTACAAGAAAAGAACAAAATAAACTCAAAGACTAAACTCTTGAACAAGAAAGTATCAGTCAGTATCTGGGCCAAAACTACACAATTTAGACAAAATAATACTCTAAACAACTTCATGAAAATGTAATTCAAAAATCACAAGTCAGGGTATAGAAACAAGAAAATAATCAAAGTGACTGAACATACTTTGGAGCAGTTAAATGAATATTTAAGCAATGGAGTATGGCACAGCTGTAAATCTACCTTGACCAGAGATGATTTGTTTTCCTACAAGGCAACAACCACAAGAATAAAGCCAAAGCTACATAGGGATGGCATAAAAATGACAATATTAATGTCCTGGAGTCCATATATCAATCCAAATGAGAATTTATGACTGGACTTCAGAAAGTCTGTTTACTCATAATCTCCATGAAATCTGAAAAAGCTTAAGGAGTTTTGCAAAAATGAATGGGGAAAACCTAGTGCTGGGCGGTATACCGGTTCATCCCAAAAACCGTTTTTACTTTTGTTATGATATGGATTTTCTTATATCGCTACACCGGTTTAAATTGCCTAAACAACGTTCAGAACGTGGTGCAGCGGGGAACTGTTTAAGGGGGACCTTTTTCAATGCTACACCGCTAAACAGGCATACAATGGTGTACATGCAGTAGTGGAGGTATTGCACGGTCAAAATGGACAGAGAACATTCTGAAACTGAAGCTGTAGCAGACGATAAAGTTGAACATGATGACACAGAAGAACTTTTACTGGAAAAATGAGCCGTTGTCTGGAGATACTTTGGATTTAAAAGGTCGGATGTGGACCATTATGTTCAAATGTGTGAATAATGTTTCTATACTACTGGATAATACTGCAAGCCAAGTTGTACTTGTTTTATTTTTTTCAATACAGTGTAATGTACCAGGGTACTGTGTAATAGTGTGACGACATGTTGACTTTATTCTCGTAATTTGTTATTAAAGTTGAACATCATAAACTAAACTTCATCTTAAAATGAATATTTAATTTACTAGATTTTCTCAAACCCCGTCATAAATTATGTAGCACATTAAATGCTTTGTGTTAAGTGTTCCCAGAGCCATGTTAATCGCTACTGCTTCTTAAACCGACTTCCTCTTGCACTAACAGGAGGCACTGGCAGCACACAGAATGCATTCATTTCATGATATCCCTGCTCCCTGAACATTTAGAATGCCAAGATAAATACTTGATATAATTTTCATGATGAAATGCATTAAAGCATGTATTAATCATGTGGGGGCACGGTGGCATGGAGGTTGTACTGCTGCCTCTCAGCAATGGGGTCCCGGGTGTTCCTTGCTTTGAATTTGCTTGTTTTTCTAGTGGGTTTACTCGGCGTGCTTCAGTTTCCTTTCAAAGTTATGTAGGATGTGGGGTTTTGTTATGCTATATTAACCCTGCTAGTGTATGTATTGCTCGTATTCACCCTGCGATGTGCTGGCGCCCTGTTCAGGATTTTCTCCTGCCTCGTACACAATGCTTGCTGGGATGGGTGCAACCCTGAATGGACGGCATAATTAAACATGTATAACGAAGATTTTTTTTTTAAGTTCTGAACACTCCGTGGTCTAAGTTTATAACTAGTTTTAATTTCACAAAATTATCGTGTGGAGAAAGAAAAAGGAAGGATAGGAACTGGGGGTTTGGTACATCAGACAGACAGCACAAATGCAATAAAGAAAGCCCGCTCAGAAGAACATCCATTGAATTCTGTGTTCGTGTCTCCGAACACCAGATCACGAACCCAACATTTACACAATATTTCAGTTAAACCTCTGCGATACCCATTCATACATCCAGTTTTTTGGAGCCTGGTCACACCTGCCATAAAGTTCTCTACACTGAACGTACACCTGGGGACCCTTTACTGCGAGGGAGCAGCACTACCGCCATACTACCATGCATGTTTAATACCTGCTTTAATGCATTTCATCCTGAAAATTATATCAAGTATTTATCTTAGCATTCTAAATGTTCAGATAGCAGGAATATCATGAAGTGAATGGATTCTGTGCAGCGATCGCTGCTTGCGCCTCCTCTTAGTGTAGAGGAAGTCAGTTTAAGAAGCATGTACAGCGATTAACAACTGGGCCGGGGAACACTTAACACAAAGCATTTAATGTGCTACATAACTTATGACGGGGTTTGAGAAAATCTAGTAAATTAAACATTGATTTTAGGATGGAGTTTAGTTTACAACATTCTACTTTAATTACAAAATAAACTAAGTGGAAATGTCGAGAATAAAGTCAACATGTCGACTTTATTCTCGACATATTGTTTTTTTTTTGTTCACCGTGGATCTAATACTCTTCCGTAGGGCTATACCACAAAGAGCATTTTACATGGAAGTTGCAGTTTATTATTTACGCATATAGCTAAGCTTGAAGCAAGGTCCATATTAGTGCAGTTTGCCTTAATGATGGTTCAGTTGGTAAAGATGTCATCACCAAGTTGTACTTGTTTTATTTTATTTTCATTTGGTGAATACTGTACTGTGTAATGCACCTGGGCTTGAAGTCTTGAAGTAATAGTATTATTACTGGAAGTTGCACTATTATTTATTTTATTGTTATTATTTATTAGTTTACATATTATGCAGTTTAATGATGGTAAAGTTGTTTAAAAAGTCACTTTAATGTGTCAGTGGACAGAGATTGTTAACATTAACAGAAAGTGTAGTTGGTTTACAAAAAATATTTACTCTTTATTCCTTTTCTAAGACATGTTCAGTGCAGTACAACTTTTGACAAGCACCTCTGGATATTTTACCTCTGGATATTTTACTAAGTCTAAATGCCTCTTTGGATGGTTGAAAATAGGTTGCCAAAATTTTAATTCAAGTGGTTTGCAAAATTTTTTCAATAAAAAGGTTCTATATTTTGACTGCAACTGTCATGCAATGTGATTCCTTCTCTCCATTAGTGCCATCCCCTTGAAAACTGTCACTTTATGGGGCCATGCAAACCTGTATTGATACTTGTGTGCACATTAAAATGTTTTTTTGTACAATGTACAATTCTCATGACAATGGAATAGGTTATTCTTAGTCAGTAATTGCAGTGGAAAATGTAGTTAACATCCACTCATGCATGGGAAAAAATACCGTAGAATACCGTGAAACTGATATAATTTTGAGCACTAGGAAAAACTACAGTGTTCAGATGTGCAAAGCTGATAGAGGTCTGTCTACATAAAATTAAGCACGCCATGGGTTGGCAGGTGCAACTAGGACATAGGGTGGAGACATAATAATGCCTGGGGTAAGACCTTTGTATAAAAAGATGAGTCCCAAAAATAACTGCTTTGATAGAAGGCAAAGATAATTTCCCCAAACTGTTATGCAAGTGCTGCTGGTGGGTCCATGCTATATAGTTTGGAAGATGGACAGCATTTGAGCCACCATGTGTGCTTGTATCTTTCATTATAATCTGGGTCTAAAGAATACAGAAAAAACATTTGGAACTGGCAGAATGATCTTATATAGGATGCCCCTGCCTGCACACCCCTCAGAATTTTTGAGGGCTTTTTATTATTAAAAGTAATTATGGATATTGTACCAGAAGTTTGAAAAATTACTCATGCTTGAGGCTTGTAGTTGGGATGTGATTTAGGGAAAAGGTGCGACTAGTAATGGTGTACTGCACCAAATTTTGAGTCACAAATTTTATTTTGAAGCATTCTAACCAGTATTCACTGAACAAAAAAATATGCTTTTTAATCAACATGTCATTTACACAGCTTGCAAAAAGAGAGTGGCTGATCAGTGTAAAGGGAACATTAAAGGAACTTATAAGTCTAAAGTCAACAGCTTGGATCATCAGATTATAATTGTATGTACCCGAATCTTACACATAAAACTGACTTTAAGGGAGAAAAGTTGACAATTAAGTAAATTAATGTCTGAGATGAAAAAGTTTTCAAGTGCCAGGCTGTTTTAAATGTATTGACTGACACCATAAATATTTGTGTATCATTATGCAAGGATGCCATAATCCAGGTTAAATTAGAAAAAATATATCTTGAAAACAACCTGTTAACTATCTAAGAATTAATAGAACCTTTCAACACAGAACTATAACTTAAAAGTAAGAATTACAAAAGAGAAGAAACGTGAAAAATATTTTACACATCACTTAACAAATACAATGATATACTTTCTGTTAATCCCTGAGGGGAATTGTCTTTTCACATTACCTTTGGGGGTCACAGTACAGAGTCAGCCATTGTACAATGCCCCTCAAGCAATTTACAGGTTAAGGGCATGGCTCAAGGATTGAATGGAGTAGGATCCCTTCTCATATTTCTTCTTTATTTCAGTACATTTTTACCTGTTTTAAAAATGAATTATGCTCTCCCACAACACAATTTTGAGATGCTTTGTGTCTTTTGATGCTAAGTTGTTGCTAGGCAGGATGACCAGGAGTGACGCCACTACCACAATGGTACAAAAGTAACCATTATGCACATCCTGTTTTTTCAAGTTTGTAAATACATTAAGAACTCTGGCATGCTGGTGATTTAGTGTTTCAGGTTCTCAACAATTTGTGCGGTGTTTTGTTTTAAATTTCTAGATTTAAAGATTTCATTGTATGAACTTCAGCCTGTTTTTTCAATTTTTCTCCTCTTAGCTCCTTTTACTTTAGACATCTCCCAACTTCTATTTCTTTACTTTCACTGATGCCTGTTCTTATGCAGTAAGTACAATAACAGCAGCACTGAGAGTTGGCTGCAAACTGATATCCTGGGTTCAATGTGGAATGGTATTAAAACGAGGCTGACATTCATAACAAAAGAGATGAATGAGTGGTGGTGGCAAATCTGATCAGTTGATCCAGAAATGTAATCAATTATTTTTTATTGTTTGAGACATAGGATTTTGCTTCATAAAGATTCAGCAAAAAGTAAATGTCGGGGCTGGGCCTAGGAGTCAAAATTAAGTGACTTCAATTTTTCTGAGGTATGTTAAAGACTAGGGCTGACATTTGGTCTCTTGGTATTACAATGCTAAAACTCTTTAAAGCATGGCATTGATTACATTTTTTCTGTAAAAATGCTATGCTTTGTGATTTTTGGTTTCTCTCTGTTTCAAATTGGCCATAGCACAACCTACTCCAAGTGTGCATACTGGAACTAAGTCTATGTTTGTTTCAAAGGTCGGGTATTTATTCAGTAGAAAATGCACAAGTTTTGCAATGCCCACCTCAGCCAAGTCATGCTTGCCCCCAAATCACCCCTTGTCTCTAACTGGCTATTTCTTATCCCTTTCTCCACCTAACGGCTAATGTGTGGAGAGTGTACTAGTGCCAAAATGGCTGCCGTCTCATTATCTAGATGGATGCTTAACATTAGTGGTGGTTGAAGTGGGTCCCCACTCACTATGTAAAAAAGTGTATTGAGTAATGAGAAAAGAGCTATATAAATGTAAAGAATTATTATTATTATTCAAGTGTCTGTTTTCTTATCAAAGTGATGTGCAACTTGTATTCTAGTAGGAATTTTTCAAATGCCCAGTCTGTCAGCTTTAAAAACAGTACAGTTTTGGCTTTTTAAGGCACACAGACTTGCTTCAGTAGGTTGCAACAATTGCATGATATAATGTATGCTTCAATAAATGCACATTACCCTGTACTTGTTGTAAACTCATAGCACGTTTTCATATTATATTTACTGACAGCTCTTTCTCCACTAAGGTAACTGACATCAACTGATCTTGAAAGAGCACTCACATGTTGCTCTGGATCCATAAATCTCCAGTAATTAATTCACACATTCTGGATGGCTTAAATGAATGAAAATAGACCTTCTGGGAAAACTGTTAATGTTAATGAATTTAGGTCTGATAAACCATCTACACTTTGTAGTTTGTTTCTTTTCTCTTTTTTAGTCATTTAACATCTTGCATACAGGTTTCAATTGAACTACAAATATTTCTATAAATGGTTATTATTCTACGTAAATGGTTTGAAATTGATTTTTGAAACTGGGTGCAAATCAATCTTAATTTTAACACAAGATGGGACTGACACAAACTCTGAGGAATGAAAACCCAGGGTTTAAAAAGCACTTTGATATTAACATTTCAGATGTTTCCTTAACATCACAAGCCAATCAGAACAGGCGGAAGAAGGCTGCAGCAGGAAGGAGTCCCCAACAGTTTTGGGCTCCATGCCTCTGGAAACCTGTCAAGGAAGTGCAGTGACTTCCAAGATAAGGAATCAACCTAAAATCCTGCATTAAGACCTATGGCAATAAATGAGTGGAAATGGGGGGCAGGGTTTATGAAGTTTGGAAGTCCTTAGTCACAACCTGGCACAGCACGTAGTGAGACCTAGGTTGCTAGGTTCCTTGATCAAGATAGAAAAAGCCCTTTGTCAGCTGGACTCATGATTAAGGGCAGTGTTTGAGATCATTGACAGGGGTTGAGTCTTGAGAACCAATTCCAAATTTGCAAGAACCTGGAAATCGAAAAGACGTTTGAATTATGGCTCCACTTATCGATTCAAACACATGCATTTTCAATCAGCTATATGAATCTAACAAACATCCTTGATGCAGACACAGACATGTTACCTGGACCTGTATTAGGACGACAGACAATCCTACGTCATGTGTCAATAGTGTGTTGATTTCTTTTGCTCAGCACCCGGGATGTAAACTAGGGACTGTGGCAAATGCTCAAAAGTGTGGCTATATTTCATTACAGAAAAGAGTGACAATGGAAAATGCAGCAATTGTGGCAAGGTTATTTCTTGTAAGGGAACAACAAACATGTCAAAACACTACAGCACAGAATTAAATTAAAAGAATGTACTGTCTTCAATGTCTTGCTGTCTCCCAGCCCAAGTGCCCCAGCTAGCACCAGCACATCACACTCAGGTTGAATTACATAACATAGCTTATATGGATTGGATGGTTACTAGTTTTTACAATTAACTGAAGTGAAATTCCCAATGGATTTTAGAAAGCTTCATATTTTGCTTATAACGATCTTATTTTTCTAAAATTGTGCATGCATATAATTTAACTAAAGCAGAAGGCTATAGTGACACTATTTCAGAGCTCTTTCATAGAGCATTCATGTAGCTGTAAAAATTAAGGAGTCTTTTTTGCTTATGGATTGTCCTGACGTATATGTGTTACCCATGTATCTGCACTGTCCATTACAGAGGGCAATCAATCCAGTGTAATTTGTTCATTTGAACTGCTAGTACTAGTGGTAAAACAGACTATGTTTACAATCAGCTTTTTACTTAACCAAGAGCTGGACTTCAATTAAAACATTTAAATAAAGACATACATTGGAACAGATTTATACAATAAGACAAGGTAGCGCATATTTTAAACAAAGTTACATGAGACCTTAAAATTCTGTGCAGAATACTCACAAATATTTTAATTTCCACAAATTACTTTGTTTAGTGCACTAATTATTTGCAAATATTTATGTAGTAGGCAATCTCTCTTGCTTGTTGCAAAAATATTCAACTTTTTTCTCATCACTGTTTTATAAGTATGCCTAATTTGTTACTTAGGAATTACTTAATTTTTTAATTGTTTACAATTTGTTAATCTTGAACGCATATAGGATTTCAATATGCATTACAGTTGCTCTGCTTCATTCAGCAATATGAACAATACTGTGCAAGCATGCTGTAGGATTAGAAGATGTGGCTGGACCACCATACTACAAGTTTAAACTGCTCCTTAAAAAAAACTTGAACAAACTTTCTTAAAGTGAAGGCCAAAAACATGCTGAAGTATATTCTTGAGCAAAAAAAATCAATAAAGACATTTAGGAAACTGACATGGATTGTTTAGTGAATTTATACTCAATTTCTCTCCTTTGTATTTGACAAGCTGACTGCTCCAGATTTATGGAAGCATTGTGACACATTAAGACACTCATGTTTCTTTAAAATTTCTGTATTGGACCGACTGCCTTTAAACCTGAATCTGAATATTAAAATCACACATACAAAATGATACATGGTATACAAGGATAACTCAAAAAAACCTGCTGTAGCATGCCTAAAAGAACTAAACACACTTTAATATCATATTTATGTTTGCAGACCGCCTCTTCCCCAAGTCAGAGGAGTTTCTCCACTGATGGAGACACAACGTGCCCGGAGCGGTCACACATACTACCAGAAATGGCTAACATGCTGAATTTGTAGACTTTGTCATTGCACAAACACACTTTTTTACTTTGTGTATTTATGATATTTAGGTTGAAGAAATATTATTTTATAAATATTTACTTCATCTCTAAACACTCTGTTTTTGTTTTACTTCATCAAATAACCTTTGTTGTAAAACTAAGTTGAACTGTTTAAAGACAACAAATACAGTTTTATGTTAATTAAATATTTTGACCATTTTTATAACAATACTAAAATCGAGATCAATAATCAGTAAGAACCAGAATCGATTTTGAATAAATAAAATCTAAACAATCCTCATCCCTACCATTGACGATTCTATTTTGATACACATGCTGGAAAATTATATTGGGCTGATAGCCACCATGCTTGCCTGGTTATGTTCCAATTTATCAAATCAATTTTAGCATGTGTAGAAACATACTGACAGTACTCCATCACTATACTCAGAAGTTAAATATAGTGTCCCACAGGGTTCAGTACTGGGAACCTTTACTGTTTTCACTTTACATGCTATCATTAAAAAACATAACGTTAATTTTCACTTGTATGCAGATGACACCTAATTATACCTTTCATCTAGGCTATTTCTCTGATGTTGTCTTTTAGTTGTGTCAGTGATTTAAAGGAGAGAATACATGAGAACTACTTGTCTCTGAATAGAGAAAAAACAAATTTTATTTATTGGGGGAAAGATGTTGACAGCAGCAACATTCTGTCACTTTTTAACTCAGATTAGAATCACCATTACTGAATCAGCACACAATTTAGGTGAAATCTTTAACTCTTGTATGTCATTTAAAACACATTGCAAAACTATCCAAAACAAGTTTTGTTCCAACTTAAAAATTAGGATGTTTCCTAAATATGCAGAATAATGATAAAGCAATTCATACATTTATTTCTTGCAGGACTGGATACTGCAATGCAATTCATTGTTGTTCAAATCATTCTTTATGCAGCTTGCAGTTTATTCAATATGCTGCCGCAAGAGTTATTACACAAATCAGAATGTACACTACAATTCTCCAGTCCTTGCATTGGCTGGCTCCCAGTTAAACAGTGCTGATTTCAAAATCCTCCTTATAGATTATAAAGCCTTAAATGGCCAAGACCCTACTTACTTAGCTGAACTACAGTAATCATTACTTACAAATCTGCGCACACATTGAGACCTCAAGATACTGGCCTGCTTATGATTCCAAGGATTAATAAAATAAAAATGGGAAATCAAGCTTTTAGTTACACGGTACCTAAAGATGTGGAACAAACTGCCTGCTAATACAAGAGATGCCCCTTCATTTTCAGTTTTTAAATACAGGCTGAAGACTCACTACTTAACTAGAATATGCTGAGTAGAGCTGCTGATTAGCTGTACATACTGCATTTTTGTCTGTTAGTCATTTTATAAAGAAATGGCATGGTATAAGTAACATAATATTTGTAAACAATTACTTCTTCTTTTTCTTTTGGCTGCCCCCGTTAGGGGTCGCCACAGTGGATCATCTTCATCCATATCTTTCTGTCCTCTGCATCTTGTTCTGTTACACCTATCACCTGCATGTCCTCTCACACCACATCCATAAAAGAAGAATGTAGAGGAAAATAAACGTGGTTGCAATGGCGAGTCAGATAAAGGATGGGGAAGGAGATGGAAAAAAATTGAGACAGAAACTTTCTATAGTGTGGGTGCACTTCACCGAAAAAGAAAAAAAAAGTTGAATGCAGATTATGCAAAATGGAGCTTTCTTTTCACAGCACCACCACCGCGATGCATGAGCAACTGAAATGCAAGCATCCTGGAGCTGTGATGCTACCATCTTTTGAGAGGTAAGTTTTAGCGAGTAAAGTTAGTGTCACGTGTTAACATTGATGTTTGTACTATAATGTGTATATCAAGCTTTCAACAATGATGGTTAACCCTTAAACCGACACATACTTGGGGGGTAATGCAACACTGGATGCCAAATACTTTTTAGCTGTACTTTTTAAGTAAACATCACAATTCACAAAGAAAATGTGAAATTTTAATAGAACACATTTTTTTTCATGCAAAGAGCATCACAATTAATGCAACACTGATCATTTTACACACTACAAATGAAGTGTAAAAACTATTAAAAGAGGTAGAGGTAAACACTGATGATTGCAGGCTCATCTAGTGTAGCAGCTGAATCCCAGAGACAGTGGTGCTGCAGTTCTGCCTGGGCCGGCAGTGGCCGTGAGCTTGTTGCTCAACGAATATACGGCACTGACTGATCAGCTCCGGCGTGCTGGCAAATTGCACTGAGAAACAACTTTAGTCAGTTGCGGAGTTCAATGAATGGATGTCGCCGCATATACTCGGCTTCAGCGTGCTTCCGAATTGCATTGGGAACCGACTATAGCCATTTCCGGCAGTTTAAGGGTTAAGTGAATATAATTTCAGTTATGTTTGCTAACGTGCTTGGAGCTATAGTAAACAAGTGAATAGGAGTAGCTGAGCCATCCTAGTTTTTTTTTCTTCTTTTTACGTATAATATTTGAGTTCATATACTGTAAATAGTAACTTGTGTTTTGGAGTATATCAGTAATTAGCTTGTTACATATTTTAGTCCGTTATTCTTTTTATTTTATTTGAATTGAAGTTTTATTTAAACTTTTGGACTTTAAGACACACCAGTGGCCATTTTTGGTTAAGTTAAATGCACTTTTATTGTTTAAAGACTATGTGCACTTTAGTTTGTACTGTTTAATGTACTGTATTTCTTTTTTATTGTGATGGTCACACTAATATAAAACATCTAATTATTTTCAAATTCATATGTTTCACTGGTTGTTATTTTAATTTGATTATTATTAATTTTAATCATGTTAATGCAGAGACATCAGGGTGACATTCACCGGTGGACAGACATGAGCAGATGAGGTAAGACATACACTGGAGCCCAGAACAGGATGTGCAACCACAGGTCGCAGGCATCAGAATAGTCAGGCATGAAATAATCGTGACTAATCAACTAATTGAAAAAAAAAAAATTGAAACATTAGTCGACTACCAAAATAATCATTAGTTGCAGCCCTACTAAGGATGACATCCTAGTACCATCACTGCCGCTAGAAAGATAGTGGTGGGGGAAAAAGAATTTAGCATCACTGATTTATTTGTGTTGACATGCCTGATGAAAAGACTTAAATAATTTTAATAAAAATATTTAATTGCTTCAAACAATACTTTGTTTTAACCATTACATAAAATTTTTATTTTTTCATAATTTAAAATGCATGTTTTAGTGAGGTATATAAAAAAGCAGTCTCAAATGTTTTTCATATTTAGCACGTGAGAAAAAAGGAAGCAAACCTGCACTAAACTTCCGGTAGATTTATGTGCTCCTAATATACATTATCAGTACAGAATCTCCTCTTTGCTCAGTGTCTAATAAACATGAAAGGTTTTCATACGTCTTTCACACTGCTAATATTAACATATTACATCTTATCTGCTGTAGTACAAAACTAAAAGCTGTGGTTCTGGCATATCATGTGCTTTTCTTGAAGATACGAAGACTTAAATACTTACTCAGCAAGAAGTGAAATGGTACAACCAAGTGTTATACAAAAAAAAAAAGGAAAACAAAATGTAATGTCAGCTGATTATATCCCCCCCCCCCCCCCCCCCCCACACCCCCCACCACCAAAGGAAGCAATGGAGGAAGTGCTTAATAATGGTAAAGAGAACTTCTGAATTCAACTGAAAAACATTATCAACAACACCTGCAGCTTATTAAGGAGGGAACAAATGTTGCAGTGCCATGAATACAACAGGCAAGTATTCTTCACAAAAGACTTGCAAAAGTAAAGTACATATGATAAATGTTTAGAAGGCATAGTTAAGCTTGAGTTTAGTTTGATTATATGGGTGTTTACTTAGCTAAATCTCTGTGATGATATGTAAAGATAAGTTTATAAGTTTTAAGTAGTCATTAAAAATTAAAATGCTTTAAAATTAATTGCTTAACCAATAATTAGAACAATTTGTATAGTTAACATAATCTTGTGGTTTTAACTAAATTAAAAATGAAACATCACACTGCAGAATTTGTTATACAGTATGGCAATCATTTAAAGATTATATATTTTTGCTGTGTTTATCACATATACATAGTTAAATATTTGAATACAAGATAGAGATCACTATTATTTTAAAAACTTAGGAAAATAATGGTATCATTTAGACTCCAACTAAATTTCTGTTTAGTAAAAGGTACAAACTTTTTTTTTAAAAAAATGCCTTCTTTACATTTACTTTAATATATGATTTCATTTTTTTTTGTATTAAGATGATATGATGTATCATATGATAAAGAACTAGAACACTCAAACTTTTCTTAACATAAAAATTGTAATTTTATGCTATTAAACTAAACTAGTACAGTATACAAGGAAAATTCTGAATGCATTTATCTGTTGTATAATTTTTCTCACAGTGGATCAGAGAGCTGTATAAATCTGAAAAAATAAAAAGTACCAAATAACATAGAAACTCAATAAAAAATGAATTATTTTATAAAAGGATTATTTTTTAAGCATGAGAGCTACAATAGAAGTTTAAAAAAGTAGGCTAGTAAGGTGAAATCATAACTTTAACTGAACAGTATTCATACATAGAAGCAGATATGATACTATAAGCATGAATGACATACAGAAACCCTTGTTAGTTTTGTTCAGTATAATGAATGCTGACTTACAGTGCTTCATTAGTTAAAAACAGCTTTATATTAACCATAGACAAGGGGCAACTGGCATTATTCAAAATATTATACAGAAGTACAAAAATTTGTAAATAGGATTATGAAGATGTATATAAGTGAGACTTAACTCAAACGTTGCTAACCTATAGTGAAGTTAGAAAAGAAAATTTGAAAAAACTACAGGTATTTAGATCTGGCTTTTATGAATAGCAGAAAACAATATTGATAAGATAGAAAACACAGAACCATGCAGCCTAACATAAGCTTTTTCTTTAAAAATTAAAGGTACATTTTACACTAACCATTCAAAATAATATAAATTCAATTTAAAAGGAAACAAATTTATGTCTATATATACAAGCAGCAATACTGTGGTTTTTAAAATTGTCATATTGTAACTAAGGGGGCAGGGTTGAAATAACCAATTTTAAAATAAATAGATTTTGTAGACTATTTCACTTTATGGATTAATTGCAAAAAGAAAAATATTGCCCTAATTTTTTTTTTCTTTCCAATATAGAGCTTCAGATTACCCGTGCCCTTTCAAGTTTGAAATCCTTGGTATCTTCAGCATCCTATAACACAGCATTTAACAATGGAAGCAGCAATATCACACAAAAACCAAAGGATCTTGAGTGTAATTTGGATGAAGAAAGCACACGCATCACTTTGGTTACAGTCTACTCTTTCATCTTTATCTTTGGACTACTTGGAAATGTGCTTGCTTTGTACGTTTTTCTTTGTGTTCATTCAAAAAAAAGCTCAGTCCATGTTTTCCTTATTAATACTTCTGTTGCAGACCTAATTTTAATCTTTTGCTTGCCTTTCCGGATATACTACCACATCAGCCATAACAAGTGGATGCTGGGACAGACTCTTTGCAAGGTAGTGGGAAATGTGTTTTATATGAATATGTATGTTAGCATATTCCTCTTGGCATTCATTAGTATAGATCGCTACTTCAAAGTTCATCACTCTACTCATCAGCATAAGCTACTGAACATAAAATTCAGTTATCTTATATGCTGCATTACATGGATGTTGTCCATAGCATTAGTTATTCCATTCATAATCAAGCCAGAAGGGAATGAGTCAAACCAAAAGTGCTTCCATTACAAAGACAAACAACAAGCTGTTTGGAAAGCTATTATTAATATAATCATTGTGGCATTTTTCTGGCTGCTATTCTTGTTCCTTGTGACATCATATGTGAAAATTGCAAGGACACTTATACATCTTTCCAGAGAAAAATCAACTTTTCCAAATGCCTCCAAGTACAGGAAAACTGCAAAGAAGTCATTTATTGTACTCTTCATTTTCACTTTATGCTTTGTGCCATATCATCTGTTCAGGTGTTTTTACATTCACTCCCAGATAAGCAGCAGCAAATGTGACTGGAAAAAAATAATGGACAAAACAAATGAGATAGTCTTGCTCCTCTCTGCTCTAAACAGCTGCTTGGATCCAGTTATGTACTTTCTACTGTCTTCATCAATAAGGAAAAGGACTATCAGTATTATTTTCAAGAAAAAAACCCACAACGTAAGCACAACAAATAGTTCCACAACAGAAATGAAACAAATTAATGTTTCTATACCATCAAATCCAAGAGTTAGTTTTAGCAGTATTTATTCAATATTTCGCAAGCAATCAAAATAATTGCAAAAGAATGACATTACCTGAATAAAAGTAATATTATAGGCATTACGTTTGATGTAAGTAATGGTACTGAAAAGGTAAAGCAAATGCTCTGTGCTTGTTACTACCAATTGGGCGATCTTAAGATATAAACAATGTCTGACATTAAAACATCTGCCATTTAAACAGAACTGATATGATTAAAGCAGTGTTTACTTACATGAACAATAAAAAGAATCTAACACTTTAATGCTTATCTTTTGATAGAAGAAAAAAACAATTAATGAACACACAAAAATAATTTAAAATAACAGAGCCTATATTTGACTACCATATGATATATACTGTAATAAAACAAAAAGTAACAACACTGTTAGATGTTTCTTTTCCTTCTAATAAATATATTAGAAAATCTTTTTTCTGTAATATATAATTAGCCAATAGTTTGCCACACACAATTTACAAAACTCTAAATTAATTAACTAGATATTAATAATACAAAAATAAACAATTGCCACAGAGAAAGATTTCAAAATGAAGAAACAAATGTCTAAAAATAAAAAATCAATTGACAATGCTTTTGCAAACAAGAAAAAACTAACATGCTGTACTATGGTAAAGAAGAAATAACATAGGTAAAATAAAGCAATATTTTTTTTTCCTCTGATTAGACTTGTATAGATAAACTTTATGAATCTCCAAGGGAAATTTAGATACATACAGCAGCAGAAATATAAAAAAACATAGATGCAGACTCATAGGACAAATAAAATTACTCTGGGAGGTCAAAAGGAAGAACTGAATTGCCTGCTAACAGTGACTAGAAAAGATCCCCAGAGGTTCTTCTTAGCACACCGTGGTGGAAATGCGATTGACCAAGGACATTGTACAGTCCTTTTACTATTAATGGCATGCTGTTTGAGAAAACATTTAATAATATTTATCATGGTTACATAACTACTGTTCTTTGTGATTCATCATTTCTCTTAAGTATTCCATTCACTATCTTTATAACTCACTAAGTGAAGCCCACTATTTCTTGAATGATTTGCTTAACAGTAATTGGTACTTTTATAATTCAGTTAACACATAACCTTCACAAGCGCCTTACTAAAAAGTAATTACTTTATGCTAATACAGGTTAAGAATACCTAACCTGAAATTCCAAAATCTGAAACTTTGAGTGCCACCATGTTGCCACAACTGACAAATTCCACACCTGACCTCACTTGCCCATGTGGGGCTCTAATCAATGTTCCTTCAAATATTTTTTCTTTTTTAAACTGATGAACAGATGTGAATAAAACATGAGTTGGTACTTACCATTTATGGCTAATTCCTTCAAACCATTTTGACATTCAGGGAAGACAAGCGGGGGTCCTCAGTGGAGTTTTGGGAGCCACGGGTGAAAGGCACAATGACCTGCGAGGTAGTTCCAAACTACTAAAGGGAGCACAGGCTCTAATGCTGTGTTGGTGGTAGTTTGTGAACAGTCATCATCACTGCTAGATCTACGTTTATTACTCACTGTGTTTTTTTCTTATTCTCTGTGTACAGTACCCTTTGAATCAAAGCACAGCACTGTAGGTGGAGACTGAAAGCCTGCTATTGTTTGTTGTTGCTGCTGTTTAACAGCTATTACAGGTATTCTGCTAATGCTAAAGTGCACACACTGCTTCATGCACAGAATTATCAACATATTGTATAAAATTACCTTCAGGCTATGTTTATAAGGTAAATATGAAACAAATACATTTTGTGTTGAGATGTGGGTCCCATCCCTAAGATATTACATATATGCAAATATTCCAAAATCTGAAATTATCCATTATACTTCTGGTTCCAGGCATTTCAGACTAGTGACGCTCAACCTGTACTTACATTATGAAAAATAAGTTGCAGTTGAATGTTGTCTGAGACTTCAGTAATTTCAACCTTTAACTATATTTGGCTTGAACAATTATAATAGTTCTTTACAATGCATTAGAAGGGGGTACTGTGCTGAAATGAAATATCGTAAGATAAGGTGAGTGCATTATGATATTGCAACAGTCCTTATGCTATTTACTCTTTCAATTTTTGTTATTTAAAGCAAATGGAATATACAATTAAATGTGGGTATGGGGTTCAGGTGGACACATCTGCAACATAACATCACACACTAAGATTTCTGCAGGTATAGGCCACAGATCCTTCAAGTTAGCAGCTGAAGAAGATGCTGCTGTCTGAAGTTTTCTTCAAAGTTTTCTATTCCTCAAAAACGCAAGATATCAACTATAAAACTATTAACAAATAATGCTAGTTTTACTGTATTGACTTCTCTCAGCACTGGCATATTTAATAAACAGTGACCTTTTCATTAATTTAATAAGGTTGTGTCAAGGAAAAAATACACTGAATGCATATGTGGGCTGACTTTTTACGGATCCCTCAAGTTTATATTTATATCCAAATGAAGGCTATATTGATTTTCATTTACACATATGTTGATATATCCTAATAAATTAAAAAAAGGATAGCTTCAATGCTGTATACAGTGTCTTGCAAGTGTAATGAAATTGTTTTGAATTTTATAACTGTTGCAGGGTTAGATACTGATATAAATTTTTTTTGCTCCTGATCTAAATTCACATTGCAAAATTACATGTTAATGAATAATATTCGAATGTACTGAAATAGTACATATCATAGAGTTCAAAACTAAAATATGCTGCTTTCCTAAGCATTTAGAGTTGTGTTATGGTAGCTTTAAGATATCACATATGAAAGAAATTACTCTGATTAACATATACTTGCCCTATAATTGGCCACTGTATGTGCATTAAAATGAAGTTATTGTAACATATCATATTAATCTATTTCCTATTGTAATGAAGTACCGTTGTAATAAATTGTGTAGAAGATTTAGTCATGTTTTGTATGAATCATTTGTATCCATGCTTTTTTTTTTAGCACAAGAAGTATTTAAGAAGATTATTTTGTGCTGTTATCTATACCATTTTGTTTTGTTTAGTACTTGACAACTTTGTGAATCCAGTTGTTATGATGCGACTTCTGGTTCCCAGAAGCAATGCCTTTGAGCAGGACAAATTCAGTTGGGTCAGATTTTCAAACCAAGAAATTTAGGCGGGCCAGACATTTTCAGTGGTAGAAAAGCAGCAGGTAATAACAAATTTTAAGCAAACACAAATGAATGTATTAAAAAAAAAAGTAATGTTTATTCATTGTTTCCTTTTTATATTTGGTAACATCTGACACAGGCACATCAAAAAGTGCATAAAAAACAATACTAAAGCTATAATTGAACAGAATCTTTTGTTTCTACTTTTGAAACATCACACAGTGCATTTAACAGAATAAAAAAGAACTATCAATGTTTCAGTACAAAAATCCATAACAAGTGATAACAGTAACTAACTCGCATGAATACAATGTCTACTGCACACTGAGAGAACAGAGGTTTGTTTTATATGACCACATGTGTAATTAGCAGTGCCTTTTGTGTTAACAAAAAGGTTGCGGTGTGCATATGTTGTGTTTAGATTAAGTCAGAAGTACTGTGAAGTTATATAGTGGGTGAGAGTCCTAGCACTACTTGTTTTGTTTATTTGGTGAAAAAAAACATAACATTTAAAACATTTAAACTTGAAACTGACAAATCATAAAGTATAATAATAATAATAATTCTTAACATTTATATAGTGCTTTGCTCACTATTCAAAGAGTTTTGCAAACTCCATGCAGGGAGGACCCGTGGTTTTATTAATGATCTCCCTTCAAAGGGTTTCACTGCAGTAGCTGATGTAGAAAATAGGTTTTCCAAATATGCATACTTTATATCATTAAAAGGTCTCCCTTCCAGTAAAGGTTTGGCTGACATTTTTTTGACTAATGCTGTCAGCCTTCATAGTTTTTTTGTTCACTATAATTTTGCAGGATGATCCATGATTATCTCCCAGTTTTGCTCAATGAATCCTAGAAGTGGCCTTAGAGGTTGTGTCTTCTATGTTTAAAAGTTTCCCTGGGTACGGATCATTTGTCTCTAGATATTTGACTACAGTTTTTAATTCATGTTGTAGTTGTGATAACAGTATCTTTATCTTTACAGTTGTTACTTTGCTTTGTTTTTCAATTACATTTAATTTCCTGCTAGTTGTCCACCCTTAGCAGAACACCTGTGACAGCTTAGTCCAATTCAAACTTGTGTGTAGCCTGAGCTAATCCTATGCAGCAACTTGGTGGCAAACCAGCTTAATCTTTTCAAAATAGAGAAAAAGTAGGATAAACCAAGAAGAATCAGACTCAGGGGGATGTGCACAAAGAAAATGTTATGGTATTCAAACTCAGCTTCCTGAAACTTTGCATGCAACACAAGCTTCAAATCGATCATTTGTTTTCTCTATAGACTGACATTTTAGCAAAGCGTAAATATAATGTTAAAATAATGGACTTTTTTATTCTAAACTTTAAAGAAGCGCTTCTGTATTCTTTTTCTGCTAAGAGGTGCAAAATTTCTGATATGGGGTCAAAGTGTACCTAAAGCAAAGGCTGCAATAGCTTTTACATTTCTTCAACAATGTAATGACACGATTGTAGCCTCTGTTCTAATTATTATATTACATCCCAAGTGCTATAAATCTCAAAACCTTATAATAATATTTAACATATATTTTACTTTATATAACAAGCTATAGAGCAGCACTTGTATACTTTGCAATCATAATCATGTCCTTCTACAATCAAAACAAATAATCTCTCTTCCCTTGGTTGGAATGAGGAATTTTAAACTAAAGTAGTGAGCTGCTTTCTAGAGTAATCTCGATAGGTAGTGTACCCAAAAATAAACTTCTTTAATATCTTAAAAAGAAAAGCTCTTTACAAAAGAAGAACAAAACAGTAATAGGACTGGATGGAACGTATTAGTGAATCCTAGAAATTAGGAAGATCATGAAAAAAATTATCCATTTTCTATGCATTATATGTATATCATAGGATTACATCAGATTTGGGGTGGATGGCATCAGATATGAAGAAGAAAATACCCCTGGACAAGATACCAATGCACTGCACTGTGCAATTTATCTTTATGCACACGCACTCTTACATACCAAATTTAGATAAACAAGTCAAACTAGTCAACTACAGAGCCCAGACAAACATAGTGCAAACTTTACATGCGCAGTGCCTAGTTTGGGATTTGAACCCAGGATTGAAAAGCTGTGTGGTAGGTGTGCTAACCACAGCTCCACCTAGTACAAATACAGCATTAATAAATTCAACATAAAATGCCCAGCAACAAAGAACATATCGCAGTTAGTGACCTCAAAAGATTCAGTAGTGAACAAAAGCAATGTTTGAACAAATGCCATCTTTATCTTTAAAGCTGTTATCTTTAAATTGTCACAGTATAATGTATCAAAACTGTGCACTATACTGGTTGCTCCCAGATATTTGCTTTTCTACATCCATAAACTATCTAACACAAATAGTTGAACAACTGCTATTGTGTAGCTGTTAAGTGAAAATGTCCACTAGTAAAATACAAAATTTATTTGATTCCAGAGTAACAGACATAAATGAAGAAATATAAATAAAAAATCTATAATTGATCACATTAGTCAGGGCTATAAACAAAACAGCTGAAAATGATAGTTATGTACAAACCAATGTGAAAAAGCAAGAGTGGAACTGGCTGTACAACACATTGTACGATGTGATTAAAGATCCAAAAAAAAAAAAAATTGAAAATGGAAATGACCTGACAAAATAACATGTCCAATCAGCAAATAGGTGTGTGATGAGAGCTACGAGCAAAGCAAGCCATTGTCTTGTAAAAAGAGACGTCATAAAGATGATTACACTTATCTTAAATTCATCTAACTTTACTGCACCATAAACAATACAAGTAAATTATAAAAACAGTAGTAACAAAAGTATAAAAGGACAACTGGTTTGTTCAAAATGCCATGCTCACTGGATGTCTAAAATTAGTTACGTTTAACAAAACTACGTTAGTTTCCTATCACTTTAACACACTAAGCGAGTTCACTGGACATACTAGAATGAAATGCTTTATTAAGTTGTTCCTTCAAATGAAACAAGTGAAAATTGTTACAAACAACAGTTTCAGAGAAATATAGCTATATGAGACATTTTTATTATACAATGAAAAAATATTGAAATAAGTTATTACTGTCAGCAGAAAACACCAGTAAAGGGTCACAGTGTAATGATTTTGGACTTTTCTCAAAGTAGTTATCATTTTTGTAATTCTTTTATGCAATTGTTTTGTAGTTTTCAAGTTCTAAAAATGTATCATTAGATTTGCTTATGTTGTTGCCAAGCTCTGCCTTGTTGTTACCACATAATACCTGGAAGTGGCTTAAGGCTAAGTCTTGAAACAAATGATAATTAAATTGTCGCACATGATGGAACTGTTGGTGTCAAAGAATTTGAACTGGGTAGAAAAACCGCTACTTAGTGATTAAATCTTTTAGAGATAAAGGACCTTATGTTTTTTTGACTTTTAGTCAACATTTCATAGACAATAACACAGTCTTTTCATTTTCTGGTTATTTCTTCCCTTTTCATAGGATTCTGCCAACCTGGCAGTAAACAAAGAACAGCTTTCACATTAATGAACATAGTACATGTTCTCAGTGAATAAATATTAATACAGCTGATAGATAAAGGTAATGGAGCATATACATTTTCATATGTTTAGTAAATAAAAAATAAATAACAAATAATAATGTAAATGATGAACTTAGCACTTTAATTGCCATATTAGCAGAAACAGGATATTACTCTTATGAAAAAGAAATGTTAAATGTAAAAAAAACTACACATCATTGTATTAAAAACAATTTAGATAAAGTATAGCTCACATGACGTGCATCTGCGGGCTCTACTGCTACGCAAGCATTGTACTGTTTATATTTGCACACGTACTTTATGTAAATCTGGAAGATTCCACCAGGTGGCAGTGTGAGATATCATCATGTTGAGAAAACAATCAGCTTTGCTGTGTTGTGAATTGCCGAAACATTTATTAAATTCTGAGAACACCTTGCCACAATATGTCTGAAAAGGATGGATGTTTAATGATTACATCCATTAATCTAGGGATGCGCCCATTCCAGCAAGCATCGGGCATGAGGCAGAAACAATCCCTTGGCGTGGCATGAGCTCATCATAAGGAGAATACAAGCACTCGCATACACTAGCGTCATTTTAGCATCACCAAATACCAAAACATTCATGTCTGCGGAAACCCACCAGGAAAACATGCAAACTACAGGCAGAGAACACTGGGGACATGACTGCATCACTACAGTGTCGCTACTGTGCAGCCCCCACATGTGGAATCATTAACAGTATTCATTATTTAAACGAACTTAACAATTTATCCGTAAAATGTAATATTCATATGTTAATGCATTTCATCATGATATCAAGTGTAAATCTAAGAGAGCTGGAATGTCATACATTTAATGTGTTCTGTGTGGCAATTGCTGCTTGCCGCTGCTGTCAGTTCAGGAGGAAGCACGTAGCAATTAACAGCTGGGTCGGTTTTACTTTAATGATAAAATAACTACTAGTTTAAAGTGGAAATTTCAAGATTAATGCCGAAATTTCCACTTTAATCACAAAATAGACCTTTTCAGTGTGTTCCTAATTTTTTTTGTCTTTATGGCTCAAATACACTGCAGTACATTCTGATGCTGTTGTGAAGGTGCCAAACAAAAAAAAAAGACGGCACAGAAGATGGTATATAAGACTTTTAAAATGTATTGTGTCATTACGTTGGGGAAAATGCGATGCATGAATATAAAAGCACCATGAAGGTATTTGTATGTCAGCATTATGCTTCACCACATTGAGACATGCACCAAACATCGAAACACACACATCGAAGCTGTAGGATCTGCAAAGCGGCTTTCTGTCACATGTTGATAGCAAACAGAGACTCGGACGTCACGTTCCAACTTGATCACACTGCGCCCCCAACTTTCTGTTGATACTACAACTCGCACATGCATTGCGTTAATTTCTGAGGACGTGCTCAGAGAACGCGTCAAGTGAACACTGGGAATGCATGGCAGCCATGATTCATGCGTGTACGCATTCTGAGTGTGAAGTATAAACAAGCCCTTAGACTGATAGCATCAATACAAGTCTAATGGGTGAAAATCTTTCTTACAGTATTTAAAAACTGTTGTGTATGACTACTGCAATTAGTACTACGGCAGTTACTTTTATGAAAAAAACAAACCACACACTTGTCCTTAAGAATATTTAGTTTTTTTTACCTTATGTTTTGTTAATTTTACTGTTTTCAAAAAATAATTTTGAAAGACAAATGCAAAATAAATTTACCAACAATTTTTTTTAATTTCAGTTGTCTACCTTGTTATTTTGTGAATTTTTAAACATTCACTTAAGTTCAGCAGCAAAGTCTATTACTCATACAGAAAGTGAAAATACAATCAAACAAATGCCTTGAGCATTTTTATCTCTATATTATTGTCACTGATTTACTTAAAAAATTTTAAAATAACAATTAATTTTGCTATACATTATTTATTTTTAACAACATAAAATACAGCAATTAACCCAATTGAAGAGTCCCAAATAACAAAATCAGTACCATACTGAGACCCAAGAAAAGGACTATTATCATATCGACACCAAAGCCATAAAGAGATACATTAACAATGGCCATATTTTAATTAAAAAAATAAATGATTTTGTTTCCTTTCAAACACATTTCCCACATGAATATTACTAAAAGGGAAAGGTGGGAAAAAAACATTTTGTTAAAACAATAATCTATCCATCTAAACCTGCTTATCCTGAACAGGGTCACAGGGCAGCCAGTGCCTACCCCAGCAAGCATCACACACAAGGCAGGAACAATGCCTGAAATGGGCATGTGTCCATCGTAGGGCAAATTAACACACAAGGACCAGTTTAGCACTGCCAGCCCGACTAACCTGCATGTCTTTTAACTGTGGGAGGACACCAGAGCACCTGTAGAAACACACATACACACAGGAAGAACATGAACATTCCACACATGGAGCACCTGGGGCTTTGATGAAAATAATTAAAATCATTCAAAACAGAAATAAATTCCTGCACTATATGTGGGTTAGGAAAATGGATGAATTGATAGATGCTCATTTTCCCTTGTATTTCCTTCATCAAAAGCAATTATTGAGCCTTGAAATATTCAATGCTCCACGTAAATAATAAATGCTTGGTTCCATATTTTCACAAATAAGGTCTTTTTTTTTTTTAGGTAACAACTGAGCAACAAGCCTATTAAACAACAATTACTGAATCAAGCACTACAACATGTTATTTGAACAAAATTTACAGTTCTTGATTTTATTCACCCTGTTACCATTATATGGTGATAGCAGTGGTTTCACAGGCTGCATCTTAAGCACTAAATAACACAACAGAATGAATAAAATACTGGTAGACAAATATTAGGGTTATATTATATATTAAAATAATTATTATTAAAAAAATATTTATTACAGAGAAAATACTCCTTGTTCATTAACTTTAAACACAGTTTTATAGACTCCCTTCTTTTGCTGAACATTTCATTAATAAGATGTCAAAGCCAATTGTGCACAAAACTGTGCAATAACAAGTTAAAATTACTATAATTAACTCTAGCATTAACTGTTGCTATATACAAAATGTACATCAGAAGCTCACTAACCCAATCAATGAAAAACACCGGTCAAATAAACAGACATCTGGACATGTGGCCTGGCATCTGGTTCAACATATATAGTAGATATCTCACTGTTAAATCAAATTGTTCATTTTAAGCTAAACAACAAATTTAATAGCTAAACATTTTTGGCATTTTTTGCTATTAACTTGTGGGAAAATATAGAAAAATCTGAATGTAAGAATGTTAAGAACAACTGTGTTTTAATTACTTATATAGTGTACACTCTTATAAGCAATCATTAGATGTGCACATTTCATCAAAGCTAAACTAGCTAATGGAAAACTAATATAAAACTACAAACATTCTCAACAATGCTTAATGAAACTCAGGATTCAGTAAAGCCTATCTTGCACTACTTTCACTGGAAAGGAAATGCCCCAGTGCTTTTTCAGTAATATGAAATTTGCATTTGACATATAAACTTGAGACTGTAAGAGCGAGCACAAAACACAAAAATCGATCATTTGTTAATTAAAATACATTCTTTGCTAGTATTAATCTATAAACATTTGCATTTGAAGTACTGCAGGCATGTGATATTTACTTTTTTCTACAGGTTAAAACTTTTCTTTGTAGATAGTAAATATTTAATACATCAAGACAGGTGTCTGCAATTAATTTTCTTTGCAGGCCAGTTTTGTTCTGTGCTGTTCATTCATGGGCAACACTCTTCAGCACTAGAGCTTCTGTTGCAATCTCAATTTATAAACCCAAGCCGCAAAGTGTGCTGCCATAGCACATTACTTTCTTTTATTTTGTGCAACCTTAAAATTATATTTCATCAAATGTACTACAGTAATCCCTCGCTACTTCGCGGATTCACGACTTCGCGGGTTTTTAAATACAAGTGATTGCCCGCCTATCGCGGAAGTTATGTTCCAGACCCATCAGAAACAGGAGAAAATCCACGATATAGAAATACCATATAAATAAACATTTTTATAGTTTAAGCCTTAAAATACCCATCCCTCATGCTTTAAACACATGTAAACTTATAAAACACACTTTGTTAACACATATGATATGTGGATGTCGGGCTAAGGATATGAGTAACATCTCACTATTATAAAACATTTTAACTTCACACAAGACAAGACAGTGAGACAGGAAAATAGGTGCTGTACAGGCTTTTAAATTATTGACACGCAGAGCGACAAGCAGCACAAAGCCAGCACAAAGTCCACTTCTCCTTAGCGTTCATTCAGCTCCCCACCCCCTTGACAACGCGAAGTGGCAGGAGCGTACTACGTCTCCGGGGAGGGGGGTTTAAGCGAACGTGCGTTCAGCCCTCACACACCCCCACTCCTCCTCCTCCTCCTTCCGAAAGCGCAGAGCGACAAACAGGCTTTTTGGCAGAAGCAGCACAAAGTCCATTTCTGCTCAGCGTGAGTTCAGCTGCCCCCCATCACAAAGCGAGTGCAGACACATCGACGTCTGATTGCTGCGTGCAGTGTTGGTCTGCGGTGTTTAAGAATGTAGAAAGTGTTTAAGAGCATAGGAAGTGTTTATAAGAGTGTGGGAAAGGTTAACAAGAGAGTGAGAAAGGTTTATAAGAGTGTGGGAAGGGTTTATAAAGCCTTAAAATATGTATAAATAATAAAATAAATATAGGTCGCTACTTCGCGGATTTTCACCTATTGCGGGGGGCTCTGGAACGTAACCCCCGCGATACGTGAGGGATGACTGTATTTACTATTTAATGTAAGGTGTTATAACTTTTCAGTAATTAGTTGCCTAAATATTCATTTGCATAAAGTTGCAAAGACATTGTAGTTTATTTACACAAAAAAGGCAATGTGCATGGTTTGCTTTTATGGAAAGCCTTTAAAGTGTGTTAGTGGTCTGTTTTTGGGTTACTTTTTGAACAAACATCACATTAATGCTCTTTTTGCTTTAATGCTTGTTTAACATTTGTTTTAATATGTTTATGTATACTATGTACAAAAGATTGCAATACTTACTAAATTAACATTTAATGACATTTGTGACATTTCATTAAACTACCTCAATAATTGTATTTATTTTCATTAAACATTTTCTACTTTTTATTGTGTACAGAACTTGAGCCTTACCTTTTACTAAAGAGTGCACTACTTCAAGTATTTGAATTTAATGACTAACATTTCTATTTATTTGCATCATTGTAAAAAATGGTAATACTTACAGATTTGCATTTTTTTTAATTGAATATACAGTTTATTTTTTTGTATGGCCCAAAATCACACAGGAAGTGCCGCAATGGGCTTTAACAGGCCCTGCCTCTTGACAGCCCCCCAGCCTTGACTCTCTAAGAAGACAAGGAAAAACTCCCAAAAAAAACCTTGTAGGGAAAAATAGAAGAAACCTTGGGAAAGGCAGTTCAAAGAGAGACCCCTTTCCAGGTAGGCTGGGCGTGCAGTGGGTGTCAAAAGAAGGGGGTCAATACATCAATATCACATCAAAGTTTGAAATTTTTGTATTGTGACAATCCTAGTCGAAATAAGGCCCAACTCGGTCCTGAGAGAGAAAAGAAAATGCACACTGGCTATAGAAACAAATGTCATTATATCTGTATAGAAGGATGATTCCTACTTGGCAGATGAGCACATAACCCTTGTGAAAGAACTGGATGTTCCAGAAAAGCAACAAGAAGGGGTACCAGGGAAGGAAAAGTACAACCTAAAAACATGCAGGCAGAATTCCTTCTGCACACTAAGTGATGTAACAAGCATTAACCTGCAAAGAAAGAGAGAGATAGGGAAGTTATTAAAAGGTTGGCAGTTCAAAAGGCCTGGCCCTATAAGGTCTAAGGAAGGTTCAGGAGTGTGATGACCCAAGGTCACTATGTTGTGACCCCAAAGTTTTTTTTCCTACACCTTTAATCCAGTAATTGTTTCACTTTTAGGTAGAAGTGACCACAGCAAAGCTTAAAATCAGTGCCAGAAGGATTTCGAGCTTGGAGCTGTGATGAGAGACTCGACATGTAGGAGGAAGTGGCTAGGTTTTGATAGAAAAAGAGCTATAGACAACATTAAAGGCAAGAGGGGGAATGCTTTTCTGGTACTTGTATGACAAAATCTCCCATCCAATGAAAAGGAATGTATTTGTTGAACTGGGTACTATTTGTTACTTTTATTTAACTTATTTTTTGATTTCTCTTTTAAGGTTTATATTTTTTTTGCAGTTTGGCAACCATTTTGCTTTTCACAATCAATTACATTTTTAGGTTTTTTGTGCTTAGGGCTGCTGAGTGTTATAGCGGGTTTACGGCTCAGAAAAAGGTGACGTGTTAATAAATAAATAATTGGCCAGCTCGCTGTCCGTGGGTGTGCGTGCTCATGTAGCTGCGGGGGATTGGTGGAGTAGTTGGGGCAAGACCCATCTGCACAGGACCAAACTGCACAGGACCCATCTGTCTCAGTTGCTTCATTGGTTTCCTGCTGTGCGCAATTGAGGTGCTGTGCCCACAGAGGCATATAAGAAAGAGCCAGCATGTGAAAAGGGGAGAAACAAATTGAGGGAAGTGAAAGACAGAGAGAATCGAATAGAAGAAAACCGTAAGAATTGAAAAGGTCAGAAAAAAATCAGAAAGTCAGAAAGGTTGGAAAGAAAAAGGAGAAAAAAGGTTGATTGATTGGGAGAAAAAAGAGAAAATCAGAAAGGAGGGACAGCGGGTGTGAGTGAATGAGGGAGAGAGAGAGAGAGAGAAGGCAGACAGGCGGAAGGAAGTCCCTGGCCATTGCTCAGGGGCTGATGGCCACTCAGCTGAGCGACATGGAAGCTGGAGTGACTGACACACACTGCTTAGCTAAAGTAAATCTCCGGAGAGAGGCAGCACAGCTGCAGGGGAATTAGAAGTCTCAGTGAGGAGTCCTGCATGTGGTACCTTGGACTGAAGGGACGCAAGCCTGGCAGTGAAAGTCAGACTCTTGGTGTGGTGCCCTGCTGGGAGCCAGAGACAGCTACAGGGGCCCAAGCCTAGGAGCAGCACAGAAGGTTGGCTGAACTGCCAGTTTGGTGCCTCCTTGGCTGCAAGGACCTTTTTAGGGTTAAGTCAAGGAGCCGTCAGTTTTTTTAAAGGATTGTACCAGGACTAATGCTTTTATGGACAATTTACTGCCACGTTTTTAACTTTGTTTTAATGGATTGATTATTTATTTGACTGATTTTAACCTCCATCAGCACTTTTCATTTTATGGATTATTTATTTACAGTATTGAAGAGTTAGAACTGCATAGTTTTTGGACATTGTTATGCATTTTGACTGCTCTTTAATAAAAGCAATTGGCACCTTTATGCACCTACCCCTTGCTTTGTGTGTGAGAGTCCTCACATACCCCGGGTACATTATCAGCGGCAGTGGGTTCAAGAGGCTCACTGTAAGGACCCAGTAGTGTGGTGCTGTCCCACATCATCACAAGCTGACCCTGCACTCTGACCCCCAAAGGTCATGTGTAAAGACAATTGTCTCTCAGGGATTAACACAATATAATAAAACATAAAAAAATCTCTTAAAGGTTTTACCATAAGTGTATGAAGGCCTAGAAATTTCTAGCACATTTTCTCCAGCTATCTTAACAGTGTTAAACTTTGTAAAGGTTTCCATACCATGTCATAACAGAAGCTGCAGGGCTATGATAGAATGCACAACTGTTTTTACAAGGGCCACTTTATCACAAACATCAGCTGCAGCTGCAGAATTTGGCTTGTCATATCATTTGGATTTCTGGCCAGGAGATTTTTTGGTACATTGCCCGGCCTCTCAGGTCAAAACAGACACTTTGGTGAAAATATAAAAAGAACAAACTATAAAAATCTTGTGACAGCAGCTTAAGTGATGTTGGTAAGTAAATCAAAAGGAAAGACATCTATAAGGGCCAGCTATGGACAATGTGATGATTATATACTGATTCTACTTAAAAGGAAATATAGATCACTTGACTATATGTCAGTTTAAGAAAGAAGCAGAAACAGCTCTTTGAGAATTTCAAATGTTACAGTAATATGATAAGGCTGCAGTGTATAAACACCTGAGTTCACAAAAATATCTTTTAAGAGTATGTTGGCACAAAGAATACATGCAATAGACCACTGGGAAATGAGGAGGAAGGTCAAGTGGTCAGATCAGGCATTTTTCAAATTATTATCAATAAGAAAATAGGTACATTGCTGATAAACACAAAAAGGTTTATAGACCTTAAATACTTCTCTGATTCACTGAAGTTCTTATAGCATGATAATAATAAATTAAAACAATATTTTTGCAATTGTTGCTCATTTACAAAAATTTTCCTCACAGATTCTCTTACTGCAACCATGGCTGCTTGATAATTTTTAAAGGAACGCACACAATGTTTATGAGGAGTCATTGCTAACTGCACAGTCAGAAGCACTCACTAAAAACTTTGTTTACCAAGACTTCAAGTGTTAATGTAAGAGTCCTAAGCATCTATGATTCCCAGAAGTGGTATATTCTACAGTCAAACACTATAATAATATTAAATTTTATTCATATACTGTAGTGCCTTTCCTATGTACTCTATGTAACAAATTAATGAAGACAGTAGTCAAATTGGAACTTCATTGTAATATTTGGCTAAGAGTTGTATTAAAACAATTTTAGCTGGAGTTACATGTATTAGTTTTCATTCTTTCATATACTTAACCCAATTTTATTGGTAGGGAATATGCACCATTTACAGGCCAGAAATTTTGGAAGAACAAATTGGTATATAACCTATGTAAAGGTTAAGCTTAGTAAACAGATGAAAAGAATGGACTATTATTTCTACATGTAGATGGGCAAAACGTAGATTTACAAAAACAATAATGGTCCAGTGTTATACTGTGTTATCAGATTACCGATGACATGCATCTAACACGATATGTGCCAACTTACCAAACATGTTAGGTTATTTTCTAAATGGGGGAATAGGAAGAAATTTCAAAACCAGCTATTCAGCTGTTACTAGTAATGTTTTATTTGTCTCACTGTCTGTATTGTATTCCTCATATTTCATCCCACAGAGCTCTATGGCAGGCTACTTACTGACTGGGGCCGACTTTTCTTTCAAACCTTTATTTTAACACTTCACAAAAATGTCCCCTTGTGCCTTTTTGGAATCGCAGTGACACAAAGATTGAACAATCTAATCTCTCAGCAACACTAGTATAAATAAGACAGAAACAATGTCTTTAAGCATTCACTTAAAACTTTTCCGTGTTTAAATCAAAACTAATAAAGGCAAATACAAAGTGATACACATAATCTTATGACCTCTGTAGGTTTGGTCTCTATCCAACATCAAGATGCTGGTCATACTCAAGGTGGAACACTTCCTTAGTTAAAGATTATACAGGTATATCTTTAAAAATTGTTATAATGGTTATAACAATTTTGTCAGAAAGAGATTATGATGAATGGACAGTTACAGAAATTGCAGGTAAGGCTTCAGTTTTTATACAGTATATTTCACAAGGTTTAGTACTGTACGTCAGTTGCTACAAATGAAATTGTACAAATAAAGTATACTTCAGCCTTTCTTTCTGTTAAAGAAAATATAGAAACTGTAAATGTTTGCCAGCTGAGACATAGGTGCTTCAATGTTGACTTCTTTTGGATCCTTACTGTATGCTTAAAATTTACTATGCAAACACTGGTGAATTTTCTGCATTACTTCTAATTAATTAAAAAATAACTCAACAGTTTCCTGAATTTTATCATGAAGAAAATCTTAAAAAGTTCAGAGCTCCTGCAGCTACGAATACAATATGACAATAAGGAAGCTAATGAATTTTAAAAATCTGAGTTTTAAAAGAACATAACCACTCATTCTTTTATCTGCCCATCTGTAAGTTGTGTTAGGGGACAGTATATGCTCTAGGTTCTCAATCCTTGTAAACACAAAAGCAGTGCCTTTGAAATGTATTTTTTCAGGTTCCATTACAACACATTTGAAAAATTAACAAGAAAGTTGCTTATCTTAATGAATTGAATATGGCATAATATTAATCCTGCAAAATTCACCCATTTGTACCAGCTTTGGAGGTTAAGATGTCAAAACAGAATTTAGCATCTTTGTAAGTGCACATTATAAAAATTTTATATATGCACATTAGTTAATTGCTGTATAAATCAGTACATACCAATAGGGAACAAAATGAAGCTGTTTGCAAAGACAAAATACTTAAAAAATATTAAATCACTATAAAAGCACAGTTAGCTCTGAAATCTGGTTTCTCTAAGAGTTTTAAAGATTACTAGCCAACCCGCGGCATACCATACACCGCATAATCAGGCCGCTATTTTAATGATTTTTAAGCACAGGGAGAAAATTAACATTTGAAAAATCGGAAATGTAATAAATCACCAAGAAAAGTAACATTTCATGTGCCCACCCCCAACTCGTCACCTGAGTCATTTTCCTCTTTGCACAGTCCATATGCACGTGTGAGTCACGTAGACTTTTCATTGTTGTTTGCGGTTTTGACTGCTTTTCTATATATAATCCACCAAGTCATCCGACCATGGTAGTACCGAGGGGGGGCGTACAAAGGGCAGGGACATAATCAGTGCGAGCATATGAGCTGCTAGCCATGTTTTTGAAAGTTTGGCCCTGTGCCTTATTAATTGTCATCGCAAAGGCAAGTCAAACAGGAAATTGTCTACGTCTTAAAGTAAAAGGCAAATTATCTGCGACAAACTGTTTTACATGCTGCATACCAACTCGCGGCGTAGTATACGCCGCATAATCACACTGCTTTTTTAATGTTTTTTAAGCAGAGGGAAAAAAATGAACATTTGCAAAATCCGTAACGCTGCTTTCAGTAAGTACAATGCATATGTGTTTAATTTGTCAGCCACTTTTTGCCAGCCATCTTTTCTGGTTTGGGCCGCTTTTACAGTGTTACCACTTGTGTATATTAAATCTTGAAATTCTTCGAGTAACTAATTAACTAACACCCACCCACCCAGCTTGTGTGAAAAAAATGCGCCAGTTCTTTCATCATTTTGTTGCAGCCTATCAAAGACTTGCTGATCATGTTTTGTAGACTCAATATATATTGGCTTTTCACTCAGCGTGAGGGCGCGCATTCATCTCGGATTATTACATCCTGCTAGACTAATCTGCTACACGGCTGCGTTTGAAAAACCGACTTATCCCGGATGAGTTTCACCGGCATTAATGATTAGGAATCTGGTTGGAACAAAACCCTGCAGCCACAGGGGTTCACCAGGACCAAGTTTGGCAAACACTGCTGAACAGAGACGAAACCGACTCAGGTGAGGAGTGGGGGCGGGCAAAGTAGTTGTGGGTATTGATTATTCAGTGTTGTTTGCCTGGGTGTCTGATCTGCGTTGACTGACATGGCTGTTTTCTGCATATCCCATGGTTGTCTTCCGGCAGTGTGAATGCCTCGAGAGAAAGGGCGTCCTTGTGTGGTGAGTTGTTGCAGTTTGTGACCACGTCGCCGACATTATCCCAATGTTGGCAAACAAAGCCAACAGCCATGTTGCGAAGTTTGAGAGCAACAGTTTCGTCAATGACATTTTTACATCCAGCTAGTCTGCTAGACTAATGTGCTACACGTCTGCGTTTGAAAAACCGACTTATTCCGGATGAGATTCACCGGCATTAATGATTAGGAATCTGGTTGGAACAAAACCCTGCATCCACAGGGGTTCACCAGGACCGAGTTTGGGAAACACTGCTGAACACAGACAAAACCGACTCAGGTGAGGAGTTGGGGCGGGCAAAGTGGTTGCAGCTATTGATTATTCAGTGTTGTTTGCCTGGGTGTCTGATCTGCTCAACAGGATCATAAATAAAAGGAAAACAATGTGAAGGCAATGTCACAGGTGATCCTGTGGTATAGCAGGTCCACAGCTCCCCTTCGAAAGCCCATTTTTAAATAAATAATCTTCGCACTCACAGTGTAGCGAGGGCCGTGAAAGTGTGGCTGAAACGGTTTCCGGGTAGACTCGTGCTGCGGGCATTTCTCCCCTGTGCAGTGTGTGAGCGAGTGAGGAGAGAGAGAGAAAGCCAGTACATTAGAGTGAGCGAGAGCAGGCTCAAAGGCAATGTGTTCCTGTGGTATAGCGGGTCCATAGCTCCCCTTCAAAAGGCCATTTTTAATCAGGCAACTGACAGTAGTGGAGTCAGGCACAGAGAAGGTCAGCTGCAGAGAGAGCGTCTCGACTGTTGCAGGGCCTGAAGCAGGTGAGATGCTAATGAAAAAGAGGCACAGGGCTTATTGGTTTTTAAAGACTGCTTCCTTCATTGTGTTTTAACTTCAGTTTTAAAGGATTTCACGGCTCTCTCGTGCACTGCCTGTGTGTGCCTCTGTCTCTCTCTGGCGCTGCCTCTGTGTGTGTTCGTGGCTCTCTCGCGCGCGCGCTGCCTCTGTGTGTGCCTCTGTCTCTCTGGCACTGCCTGTGTGTGCGCGGCTCTCTCTCTCTCGCGCTGCCTGTATGTGCCTCTGTCTCTCTCTGGCGCTGCCTCCGTGTGAACCAAGGTTCCACTGAGGTTGACTAATGAAAAGTCAACGTGGCTCAGAGCTGCAAGTGGACTGTGGCACAGACAAACAGAAATGACGGCATGTTTTCCAAGGTGTCGCGTCCGAGTTGGTGGGCGTGGCTCTGTGATTTTTTCGTCGTATCCAATGGTCTAAGAGTTGGTGGGCATGGCTCCTTCCTGCGTGCGCCATTGGCGTCTTACTTGTCGGCGGTTTAGTGAATCCACGCCCCTTCCGGCGTGCTTTCCATGGGCGGCTACTTGTCTCCCGGCTTAGTGAATTATATATATAGATTATTGCCAGCCTTGGAAGTTAGAACTAGCCTTTTAATTAATGAATAAAAATGATTTCCATCTATAACAGAATTCCAAATTGACTCACCACTGGTTTAAAACTATGTAGTACAACTGCCATTAATGTCTACTTAACCAAACAAACATTTTATTGGCAGACAGAATGAGTCCTAAAGTAAATAACTACTGTAAATATGATTCAGTAACCTGCAATACTCAAAATGATTAAATATTTGTTTACTAATGGAAGCCCTTCAAGAAACATATTAGGAACTAGTGCCACTGAGCAACTGGTTTATTTATAAGCATTAATTGGTCACTGATTAAGTTCCTTCAAGATCAGAGGAATCTCATTTCTACTTTCTTTCAGCTCTTGTAGTATCACTGTGGAAAGGCACCTGCTGGAGACTTTAGCTGGCCTAAAGACCTAATGGTTTTCAGTTTATTCTTAGATTCATTAGCCACAGCTGACATTTTTCTAACTAAATGACTGGCACATTATAGTATATGCAGTTGATGAAATGAATCTCTAGCTTCTTAAAAGTTAAAGGCATACTGTATATAGGGCAAAAGTAAGAAGCATACGGCACTGCAGTTACATACAATGTTTTGGATTAAAGACATCCTGTATGCTTTTTATTCAGTAAGCAATTTGCATTAGAGTCATACCTAGCCACTTTCACATAGAAATAGAGTGGGTACCAGAAAGCAGCTTTTATTATTAAGAACACATGTTTCACATCAAATAAAACTGGTATATATACATGTGCTACACACAATATTACATTGCGTTCTCAACCATAAAGCGCAATACACACACATTTCTGTCAGGTAACTACTTTGTGAGCCGTGGGAACTTTGGCACTTGTCTGGTTTATATGGAGAAAATAGTCAGATAAGTAAAAACTACCATTACTCAATAAATATTACATTTTAAATTTATTTCTATTCAATTTATAGCCATTTGCTATTATTAACGCACTGAACAGAAAAAAAATTACCTTTACATTTAAATGAAAAAATCAACAATTCTGTGACACATTCAAAAGTTATTATTCAAGCATAAAAAGGTACAAACAGCTCACTTGTAAATACAATTATCTGCTTATCTTAACCAGCAGTTACTGAAACCAAGCTTAAAATACTTTCACTTACAGAAGCTTCCTCTTTTCTCTAAAGAAAAAATTTCTTCAAAGGCACATTAAACCCTCTTTTGTTCATGTTCCGTTTTCAACTGTTTTCAATATAGATAAGAATCTGGGCTCCTTGGAAGAAGCAAATTTAATTTCATTAAGTAACAGTACAGTTGTATTCTATATTTGTGATGATTGATGAATGTGACTTAACACTCTTTGAAAATACTTGAATATGAACACATGATAACCTTATCAAAAACAAAGTGAGAGTATTATAACAAAAATGGTCTAATTCTTCCTCTTAAGGACAAAACTGATGTTTGAATGCCACATCTGACATAAATATTTTAATTAAACGAACAACTAGAGTGGCTGAAATACCAAATCTATAGTAGGAACTGGTCGGGCATTGCTTTGAACCAATGTCTTAGTAGCTCAGCACCACAGACGTTGTAAAATAGCAACTATTAAACAATATTAACATTAAAATTGAAATTCCCCAGTGTCAGAAATCCCCAACCTTTACTTCCTTTTCTTTTTCAGACAAAAGACTGTTTAGAAGCATTAGTACTAATGCATTTCCTGTTTTCAGACTGAAATGCTGAATTTTAGTGAAATCTGTAGTCTCAAATTAAATAGTCTCACTTATACTTTAAAATATATAAATACTAATGATTCAATAACAAATGAAATTTTGGAATTGGAGTGTAATTTTATCCAAGTTTCGCTTTAGGTGGGTGTTTTTTTTCCCAGATTAAAGCTCTGTGAGCTCTAATTTACAAAATTTCAAAATGCAATGTGTTAAAAAAATAAACAAAACAAAAACAGATTGTTTATTGTCTTCAAGTCTATGCCACTTGCTGACGAACAGGTATATTACACATTATTGCTAGAACTGACATTTATTTGACTATAACATCTAACTAATCTAACTATAATCTTCATGTTTGCTAGCATGTCAGCACTAGTGTTACAGGTTGACATTATTTCAAGGTATACTACTGTGATAGACTACACAGGTTGTCTGGAATTCCGGTCGGGGTGGATGGTTCTTTACCTGGCTGAAAGGCCTTAATAACCGAAGGAGAAGGATGGATGAGTATCCCGACCAATTCGTTACTGGTAATTTTCCAGGTTGGGAGGCCATTATAATGGGGGGATGGAGGAAGACTGGCTCTCAGGGCCATATGTGTGTCCAGTACGCTGGGTGGCAGCATCCCTCTGGTATGGCTCTTCGTTGGACACCTACAGGGCTGTATGGGAGTTGTAGTGTAAGTAGGCAGGCCTGTTGGTGTCCTAGGGTGTGACTAGGTGGAGCTGCTGCTGGAGGTAGTCTCTCCTGTCATGGAGAGGTTTTGCCTTACCCAGAAGTGCTTCCTATGTGCTATGTAGTAGGAGTAGTGAAAGTGACAATACAAGAAGAAAATTGTATTTGGTGTTTGATTGAGATAAAAGCCTTTGTAAAGGTATTTTGTTAAATAAAATACTTTATATGAACCAAAACGTGCGTCTACAAGGCTATGTTTGTGGTGTGTGAGGAACACTAGTGGTCACACTATATAGCAGTTATGATCCTATATGTCACTACTGGTTGACATTGCAAACAACTTAACTACATATGGGTTGGACATTTAAATTATAAAAGAGTAATCTAACAATCTTGTAACTCGAAATTAATATCTTTCTCTACTCTTGTAGTCAGGTATTACTCTGTTTGTTAAAAATTTAGCAATATAGACTGATTTCTGCTTCTTTTAATTCTGAATATCTTCCTTGTCATTTCTTGGAGTCTCACAATCTGTTTAGTCCCCTATACCAAGAAAGCCTGAAAGAACAACTGAACCTACTGGAATGGCATGCCTAACTGCTGTAACTGAATTCCTCCTTGTTGCATCTTGCTTTATTGCACCATACCTGCCCAAAAGCCACTGTAGTCTTTCTTTATAGGCTTTCTTTTTTAAAGTCTGTGCAGTTCAAAACACAAGCAACTGATTCTTAATTGCTACTTGTGAAAATTTAGCACAATGATTTGCTTTAGTCTACCACGAAGAATATAACCCTGCATATACAGTAACTGCAGCCTAATCCCACTATTCAATATGTTTTTAAATTGTGGTATTACACAATTAGGCTTGGCATATATTTCAAATGTTTTACTTTCTTGCAACCAGGAACGTTTTGCATATTGGTACTTTTATTACTGTTGTGATCAACACAGAAACAACAGCTATCAGTTGAACTTAACAGATAACATTTACATTTAGTGTATAACGTCATAACATGTAATCCACAGGCAAAAAGAATAAAAAAACCAATAAAATCAAAGCTGCATTACAAAATAAATCTGGCACAAAATTAAATGATTTAATAAAAGCAGAACATGTTTTGTAGAAATACTAATAATAATCTAACAACTGGTCTCTCAAAAAATGTATATACTCTCTACAGATGTTCTGACAAAGAAAGAAAACATAGGACAGTAAGCAGAACCATTTAAAATAAAAGATAAAACTGAAAGAAAAGAAACCTCAAATGATTATTTAATTAACAAACTCAAAAAATACAAAAAATAGATACACACTTAACCCAGCCACAGGGGATGCACAAACCAGTGTGTTTCTTTGTGCCGGTCCCAACCCTGGGTAAATGGGGAGGGTTATGTCAGGAAGGGCATCCGCTAAAAATTTTGCCAGATCAACATGCGGACAACAATACAGATTTCCACAGCGGATCAGTCAAGTCCTGGGTTAACAACGACCGCCACCAGTACTTTTAGCCAAATTTTAGGTGGAAATTAGGCTACTGTTGGCCGAAGAAGGAGAAGAAGGGGGAGGCGTGTTCGGAGGAAAGAAGAGAAAAGGAAGGTGAAGAGAGTGGAACTGAGGGTAGGAACTTTGAATGTTGGCGGTATGACTGGTAAGGGGAGATAGTTAGCCAATATGATGGAGAGAAGGAAGGCTGATGTATTGTGCATGCAAGAGATTAAATGGAAGGGGAGTAAGGCTAGGTGGATTTGAGGTGGATTCAAATTGTTCTATCATGGTATGGATGGGAGGAATAAAGGGGTAGGGGTTATTCTGAAGGAACAGTATATCAAGAGTGTATTGGAGGTGAAAAGAGTGTCAGACAGAGGAATGATTATGAAGCTGGAAATTGGAGCTATGATAAGGAATGTTGTTAGTGCATATGTCCCGCAAGTTGGGTGTACGATGGATGAAAAGAAGATTTCTGGAGTGAGTTGGAGGAAGTAATGGACAGTGTATCTAAGTGACAAAAATTGGTGATTGGAGCGGATTTCAATGGACATGTTGGTGAAGGAAACAGAGGAGACCAGGAGGTGATGGGTAGGTATGGTGTCAAGGAGAGAAATGAAGAAGGTCAGATGACAGTGGATTTTGCCAAAAGGATGGGCATGGCTGTGGTGAATACGCATTTTAAGAATAGGGAGGAACATAAGGTGATGTACAAGAGTGAAGCAAAATGCACACAGGTAGATTATATGCTATGCAGAAGAGTCAATCTGAAGGAGTTTAAAGACTGCAAAGTGGTGGTAGGGGAAAGTGTAGTTAAAACAGCATAGGATGGTGGTCTGTAGGATGACATTGGAGATCAAGAAGAGGAGGAGAGTGAGGGCAGAGCCAAGGATCAAATGATGGAAGTTGAAAAAGGAAGACTGCAAGGTTGAGTTTAGGGAGGAGGGAAGACAGGCACTGGGTGGCAGTGAAGAGTTACCAGACAGCTGGGCAACTACACCAGAATTTGTAAGGGTGACATCTGGACAGAGGAAGGATTAAAAGGAAACCTGGTGGTGGAATGGGGAAGTACAGGAGAGTATACAAAGGAAGACGATGGCGAAAAAGAAGTGGGATAGTCAGAGGGATGCAGAAAGTAGACAAGAGTACCAGGAGATAAGGTGCAAGGAGAAGAGAGAGGTGGCGAAGGATAAAGAAAAGGCATATAATGAGTTGTACGAGATGTTGGACACTAAGTAGGGAGAAAGGACCTGTACCAATTGGCTAGACAGAGGGACCAAGTTGGGAAAGATGTGCAGCAGGTTAGGGTGATAAAGGATAAAGATGAAAACATGCTCACAAGTGAGGAAGGTGTGTTGAGTAGATGGAAAGAGTACTTTGAGAGGCTGATGAATGAAGAGAATGAGAAAGAGAAAGAAGGTTGGATGATGTGGAGATAGTGAATCAGGAAGTGCAACAGATTAGCAAGGAAGAAGTAAGGACAGCTATGAAGAAGATGAAGAATGGAAAGACTGTTGGACCAGATGACATACATGTAGAAGCATGGAGGTGTTCAGGAGTTTTTAACCATATTGTTCAATGGAACCTTGGAAAGTGAGAGGATGCCTGAGGAGTGGAGAAGAAGTTTACTGGTACCTATTTTAAAGAACAAGGGGGATGTGCAGAGCTGAAGTAACCACAGGGGGATAACATTAATGAGCCACAGCATGAAGTTATGGGAAAGAGTAGTGGAAGCAAGGTTAAGAAAGGAGGTGATGATTAGTGAGCAGCAGTATGGTTTCATGCCAAGAAAGAGCACCACAGATGCAATGTTTGCTCTGAGGTTGTTGATGGAGAAGTATAGAGAAGGCCAGAAGGATTTACATTGCGTCTTTGTGGACCTGGAAAAAGCATATGACATGGAGTCTCGAGAGGAGTTGTGGTATTGTATGAGGAAGTCAGGAGTGGCAGAGAAGTATGCAAGAGTTGTACAGGATATGTACGAAGGAAGTATGGCAGTGGTGAAATCTGCTGTAGGAGTGACAGATGCTCTGAGCCCTTTCTTATTTGCAATGGTGATGGACAGATTGACAGATGAGATTAGACGGTACCAATGGATTGTGACGTTTGCGGATGACATTGTGATCTGAAGTGAGAGTAGGGAGCAGGTTGAGGAGACCCTGGAGAGGTGGAGATATGCTCTAGAGAGGAGAGGAATGAAGGTCAGTATGAATAAGACAGAATACATGTGTGTGAATGAGACGTAGGTCAGTGGAATGGTGAGGATGCAGGGAGTAGAGTTGGCAAAGGTGGAGGAGTTTAAATACTTGGGATCAACACTACAGAGTAATGGGGATTGTGGAAGAGAGGTGAAAAAGAGAGTGCTGGCAGGGTGTAATGGGTGGAAAAGAGTGTCAGGAGTAATTATTGTTACTATTATACAATACAAAACATAAATTTGATTTGAGTCTGTAACAGCCGGTGTAAATATATGGTACTTGTAAAGGTTACTTGTATGGTTACTTGTAAAGCACACACTGAAAGCATTTAATTGCTTTTTCAATAAATACATTTAATTGCTTTTTTGTTCTTTACAATAAAAGCTGCTCTTTAATTGCTTTTTGGGTGGATCAAGCAGCAAATAAAATGCAGCCCTGCCATTTTTATTTGTACATGTGGAAGTGAGGCATTGCAAGTAGTAATTCAAAATAATCTCACAATGCATGAAAGGAACAATTCACAAGTGAATATTGAGAAAAGAATGCAATTTAATCGATGCTAGTTCACTGTGTCACAATAACCTACTAGCAAAAATATGCATTATAATTCACAAGCCAAAACATGAGCCATTTATAGGACTTCGACAGTATACAAGATTTATTAATTTTTATCTTTTATTGAATTTACTAAAACCATGTAACGTTCCATACAATTAAGTCAAACTTAACAAAACAAAATTCAATTCAACCCCTACCCATGAGAAAGAGAGGAAAGTCAATAGCCAGAGTAAAACTTTGAGAGTAGTAAAGAGGGAATGAAGTCTTTCTCTCCAATATAAATGCTTATTCTAAAATGTTATTGATTAGATCCTGACAGGTTTTCAAAAAGTTTTGAGCAGATCCTCTAAGTGAGAATATCATTTATATAACATGAGTTACCCACTGACTTAAAAAAGATGGGCTTGGATTCTTCCTGTTGAGCAAGATAAGTCTATGTGCTACTAGTGACGTAAATAAAGGCAATTACAGTTTGTTTGTCCTCCTCTTTAAGCTCACCTGGGAGTACACCAAGCACAGCTATTAATGGATTAGGAGTGATTGTGACACCAAGGCTGTCTGATAGGCATTTAAATTTTTTTGTCCAGAATGATGTTATTTTGGTACAGGCCCAAAACATGTGGCCTAGTGAGGCTGGAGCTTGACTGAAACATTTGCAGGTTGGATGTTGCCCTGGACACAATTGAGACAATTTTAAATGAGATAAATGTGCTCGATAAAAGATTTTATGTTTAATAATTGAGTGTTTTGCACATAGGAAGTTAGAGTGAATTCTGTGCATGGCTGCCTTCCACTCCTTTTCTGAAATGTGTGAGAGATCCTTTTTCCACTGTACTCTGGGATCTTTAAAAGGAAGGGACTTTAAAATGGTTTTATATATTATAGAAATGCTGTCTGAATCTTTAAGACAGATCAATATTATGTCTGGAACAGAAATAGAAGGGAGGTTAAGAAAATTGGGTAAATTTCCTTTAGAACAGCAGATAGTGGAAAAATTGTGTTGATGGGAAGCAAAATCTGAAGTGTAATTGTTCATAGGATGCAAAGAAATTATTTATATACAAATCTCTAAATGATTTAATCACATACATTTTCCAAACATTAAAAACTGTTAACCACCTTTTTCCACCATCTCAAACTTATCATGTAGAGGTGCCACAAATAAAATAATCTCTAACTTGAAGTGCTTCCTACATTGATTCCATATTCTGAATGAATGAAGGACAATTGGGATGTTAGTATATTGACAATACCTTCTATTTACTGGAGTACTGCAGGATTTCATTTCTATTGCGGACCAAGCAAGTGTTTGTTCAACTATTTGTGTCAATGTCCAGATTTTTATAGCTTGTATATTTGCCACCCAGTAATAAAACTGAAAATTAGGTACAGCCATGGCACCTTCTGATTTAGGTCGTTTTAGGGTCACTCTCTGGATGTGTGGATATTTCAAATTCCAAATAAATTAAGCTATGATTGAATCTAATTTCTTATAAAACTATTTGTTAATGTATGCGGGGATGTTTTGAAATAGAAACAGAAGCTTAGGGAGGATATTCATCTTGATCGTATTAATTCTCCCTGCCTAAAGTAAGATGGGAGGTAGACCATCTATTCATGTCTTGTTTAAGTCATCGCACGCAGACAGCAAAATTTTGTTGAAAACGAGCTTTATATTTACTTGTGATGTTTACACCTAGGTATTTAAACTGGTCTTTATTTATAAAACGGAAGGACTCCAATCTAATACAGTTTGATAGAGAATTCACTGGAAAAAGCACACTTTGGTTCAATTTAATTTTTAGTCCAGATATTGTTTGAAACTCTGCTAGTTCGGTTAGGGTTGCAGGCACAGAATTTTTTGGAGCCTATATATATATAGAACCATATCATCTGTAAAGTCAAATGAAAAAGTTTGGGATCCCCTCTCAGCCTGCATAATAATCTAATCTACTTTCACCAAAAAAAGATAACAGTGGTATGTCTTTCATTTCCTAGATATTCCAACAAGACAATGACTCAAAACACAGTTTGAAATCTACAAAGGCATTCATGCATAGGGAGAAGTACAATGTTCTGGAATGGCCGTCACAGTCCCCTGACTTGAATATCATCAAAAATCTATGGGATGATTTGAAGCAGGCAGTCCATGCTCGGCAGCCATCAAATTTAACTGAACTGGAGAGATTCTGTATGGAAGAATGGCCAAAAATACCTCCATCCAGAATCCAGACATTCATCAAAGGCTACAGGAGGCGTCTAGAGGCTGTTATATTTGCAAAAGGAGGCTCAATTAAGTATTGATGAAATATCTCTGTTGGGGTGCCCAAATTTATGCACCAGTCTAATTTTGTTATGATGCATATTTTCTGTTAATCCAATAAATTTAATGTCACTGCTGAAATACTACTGTTTCCATAACGCATGTCATATATTAAAAGGAAGTTGCTACTTTGAAAGCTCAGCCAATGATAAAAAAAAAAATCCAAAGAATTAACTCACTTTTTCATATAGTGAAATTTGTGTATATAGTGATATTTTCTGTTCAAGTCCTACTTTGATAATCCTCTTTATCTCAGATGCATTTTGAAAGTGAACAGCCAATGGTTCAATGGTAATTGCAAAAAGTAGTGGTGACAGGGGGCATCCTAGTCTAGTACCACATTCTAGTATGAAGTAGTCTGAAATAATGCTGTTAATACAAACTGAAGGTTCTGAACTGGTATACAGTAGTTTAATCCATCCACAAATGTTTGGGCCAAACCTAATTTTGGGCAATGTAGTGAATAGGTTGTCCAATTCAATCATATCAAAAACTAGGCATCGAAGAGTGGAAGTGTCTACCTTCAATAAATCCAGTTTGGTCTTATGATATTACTGAAGGGAGCACTTTCTCAATCCTTCTAGATAGAACATTGGAGAGTATCTTGACATCATTATTCAGAAGTGAGATTGGTCTGTATGATGCACATTGTATTAAGTCCTTATTTTTCTTAGGAATAACAGTAATTAATGCTTGGTGAAACGTTTGAGGTAGAATTTTACTGCCTCTAGCTTCTATAAATGTTGCTAATAAAAGGGGAACTAACTTAATTGAATTTTTTTTACAAAATTCTGCAGGGTAGCCATCAGGACCAGGGGCTTCATGTATAAACGGTGCGTACACACACAAATGTTGCGTACGCCTGTTTCCACGCTCACATTGCGATGTATAAAAACTAAACTTGGCATAAAGCCATGCACATTTTCACACCAGCTCAATCCCTAGCGTACACACGTTCTCCGCTCGGTTTTGCAAACTGGCGGCACCCAGCGTCAAAGCAGTGCTATTGTTCCAGTGTGGTTTTCCTTTCATTTTTAGATCCACATCTCTGACTTTATCAAATATACTGAAATTAACTGCATATCGTTAATTAGTTTAAGGCATCCGATTGTAATCAACCCGTAACCATATAAAGGTGCAGAGAATGGCCAAACTATTCCAAATACTATAGCTGCTTTAGCGTTGTTAATCTCACTGCACCACTCGGAGTATTTATCCCACTGTATCTGAGTGTGGAATCACAGCTCTACAACAGCTGATCAGAAAGAGAATTAACGGGATACAGCATCAAGCACACACTGCCTCAGCCATGCGCACAGTTTATATGAAATTCTCCCATACAGCAAACACTTCAGAGCCTTTCCTGTAGGAACCTCGCGGTTCAGAAACAGTTTTATCCCAAAAACTATAAAGGCACTCAATCAGTCCATCAAGTGCTCTTGGTAGAACTGTTTGTACTTATGTACAATTACCTCATTGTAAACTTGCGATACACTTATAATATTGCACAACCTGAGCCACTTTATAAAGCACCTATTTACATATGATGACAACTAGCTTCTAAGTCGATTTAGATTTCCAAGCGCTATCTTCTTGGAGCTCGATATCATTTTTAAGATGAAATGCAGCAAAGTATGTATATTACATTATACAGAAAAGTTTTAGCATAATTTAAATAATCTATATTGTTAATAATTAAACATGATGTGAGGACACGGTGGACAGCAGTAGCGACGAACTGGCACCCAGTTCAGGGGTTGTTCCTGCCTCGCGCTGTATGCTTGCTGGGGCTGGCGCGACCATGGATGGATAAATGGATAGAATAATTAAACATGTACTTCGAAGATATTTCAATGTTCCTTAAAAGTTTTGAAGAATCATCGTTCTCAGCTTACAGATAGCTTTACATTTATTACAGAGCTGATTGTGTGGCGATTAATTACTTGGAGAAAGAAAAGTAAGGATGGGAATTGGGGGTTAGTACGTTTGAAAGAGACAGTACTTCTGTAATAAATTATTTCATCGAAGGCTGGAACAATCTCTGGACGGGGGACCAGTTTGTCACTATCACCGCATGACCGTGTTCCCATGATTAATACATGCTTTAATTCCTATCATCATGAAAATGACATCAAGTATACATCTTCGTATTTAAATTGTTCAGCAAGCTGTAATATCATGAATGTAATGTATTCTGTATTGTGTTGGAGGAAGAGAAAGCCCTTTAAGAAGCATGTAGTGATTCACACACATAGAGCACATAGAAGAACACATACAAAACAAAGCATTTATTGTGTATGACAGCCAGCTGAGGCCTGGGAGGTGGAAGGACCAGGAGAGGACCAATTCCTCCCCCGGGACACGAGGGCAGCCACCCTGGTTCACATGTGGGCCATACATTCGGAGCTGGGAAGCTCCACCAGATTGGGGCACGTTGCCACCACCAGGGTCTGCCCAGACGTTCCTAGAGATGTGGTCTGCAGCACTTCCGCCACAACAGGGAATGCTGCTAGGCCAGGAGGCAAATACACCCGCTGTGCTTCTGGATGCTTAGGCAGCACTTCTGCTACCCCTGGAAGTGCTGCAGGAAGATCGTCAAGAAGTACCTGGAGCACATCCGTGTACTTTATAAGAGAGCCGCCTCACTCCAGTCGAGGAGCCAGAGTTGGGAGGGAGTGTGACGGAGCTTACAAGAGAGGAGTGGAGGTGGCTAGAAAACACTAAGAGAAGGAAGGACTGTGAGTGACTAGTGCACTGTATTTGATAATTAAAAATTAAACGTGTGTGTTTTGGACATAAGTTGTCTTGGTGTCTGTCCGTGTCGAGACTGGTTCCCACATGTGCTACTTTAGTTACAATGGGATGTGAGAAACTAGTGAATTAAACAATTTTAACATGAAGTTTATGACATTCTACTTTAATGACAAAATAAGCTATGTGATTAAAGTGGAAATTTCAAGATTAAAGTTGACATTTTGAGCTTTTTTCCCCCACTGTGTCCCTATTTTTTTTTCTTTTCTCTGTACCCTAATAAGCTTCCATATGACAATTAGACGGTGGGCTAAGACTCACTGCGACTTTGATATTTGGCAACTTTTTTAATTTGGGCACTGTGCGACTTTGCAAACTTGAGCTTTCGAGTATCTCCGACGCTCTATATCACTCGATCTTTCTTTTGTTGTTTATACCACTGTTTAAATCAACAAATAGTATGTTTTTCCTTGCCTCCACTTGGTATTTGCTGATATTCTTCTATTTTTCCCGGTGCTTTTGCCATTGTCTTTTCACAGAAGGCTAAACTTAAGGGCTATTTATATTGATTTGCATGTTTAAAGAGGCATAATTCTGGGAGGAGACGGGGTAGGACAGCAGGTGTGTGCACGTGTGTTACTTTTCAAGCTGACTGGGATTTATGGAGAGGAAGAACATGGAAGTTGGTGTACGCACAGCTTTATGCATCTGGACTTTTTTGTGCGTACACACATTTCCGCTTTTGTCTGTATGCCATGTTTTAGTATGAATTCTAGCCACGGTGTTATGCATGAGGCCCCTGGTGCTTTCCCGCTCTGAAGTGAGCTTATAGTATCAAGTAATTCTGATAGTGTCAGAGGTTTATTCAATTCTTCTGCACTGAGAAAATCCAGCTGTGGTATCCATAATGTATCAAAAAACACATTACATTGTGTTTTATTCCTTCTACTCACCAGTGCATCATTACTACTCAAGAATAATTGATTATTTCGTTATATATAACAATTTCTTGCCTACAATTAAATCTTGCAATTACAACGCTATTGTTATTTCTGACCATGCCCCTCTGATCTTGGAGCTAAAATCATTATGCCCCACATACTCATCTCGTAGATGGTGTCTCAACCTACTTTTATTAGCAGATGAGAACTATACAAAATTTATATCAAAACAAATCAGTTTTTTTCTAGAGACAAATACATCCTCAGAGGTCTCTGCAGGAATACTCTGGGAAACCCTGAAGGTCATCTTAAGAGGACAGATTATCTCATATCTTTCCCACAGAAATAAATTACAAACCAAGAAGGTATCAGAGCTAACCAGCGAAATTACTAGAATAGATCAAGAACATGCCAGGTGTCCAAGTGAGGCTCTTCAAAGGAAAAGGTGGGCTCTGCATTTAGAGCTCAACCTCTTAACAACTAAAAGAAACTGAACAAGTCATTTTTAAATCAAGAGTACATTACAATGAACATGGAGAGAAAGCTAATAAGCTCTTAGCTCAACAAATCCACAAGCAAGACGTTCGCAATGCAATCCCAGCAATCACCAACACAAACGGAGACAAAATCATAGACCATAAAAATATAATGCACACATTTAGAGACTACTATAAATCCTTATATTCTACTGAGTTTAAAGAAGACAACACACAATCCAATGTATTCCTGGATGCATTACAGATACCACAAATAGATACTCTTAGCGCAGAGGAATTGGATAAACCTTTGGCACTATCAGAATTACTAGATGCTATAATGTCACTTAAGAGTGGGAAAGCAGCAGGCCCTGATGGCTACCCTGTCGATTTGTATAAGAAATTCTCCACTCAGCTAGCTCCCCTTTTATTAGCAACATTTACAGAAGCTAGAGACAATCAAATTCCACCTCAAACTTTTCGCCAAGAATTTATCACCGTCTTTCCTAAACAAAGTAAGGACTTATTACAATGTGCATCATACAGACCAATTTCACTTCTGAATAATGATGATAAGATACTCTGCAAAGTCCTAGCTAGAAGGATGGAGAAAGTGCTGCCTTCGGTAATATCACAAGATCAAACTGGATTTATTAAAGGCTGACACTTAGCTTCCAATCTTTGTTGCCTGTTTAATTTAACATATTCACCCGCAAAGTCAAACACCCCAGAGATATTATTATCGTAGGATGCAGGAAAAGAATTTGATATGATTGAATGGAACTACCTTTTCACTACATTAGAGAAATTTGGGTTTGGCCCGAACATTTGTGCATGGATCAAACAAGCTTCAGTTTGTATTAACAACATTAATTCAGACTACTTTAAACTAGAACATGGTACCAGACAAGGATGCCCCTTGTCACCACTACTTTTTGCTATCGCCATTGAGCCACTGTCAGTTCACTGTCGAAATGCTTATCAGATAAAGGGGATTATCAGAGAAGGACTTGAACAAAAAATTTCTATATATGCAGATGATATGGTACTGTATATATCAGACCCACAAAACACTGTGCCTGCAGTCCTAACAGCACTTACAGAGTTTTCAAAGATTTCTGGAATTAATTTGAATAAAAGTGTTCTCTTCTCAGTGAATCCTCAAGCATACAATATTAGATTGGACACCTTCCCTTTTATCATTGCAGATCAGTTTAAATACCTAGGGGTAAACATCACAAGTAAACATAAAGCTCTTTATCAACAAAATTTCGCCAGCTGTATGGAGAAAATTAAGCAAGACTTGCATAGATGGTTAACCCTTCATCTCACTCTAGCTGGAAGAATTTAACATTGTTAAGATGAATATTCTTCCTAAGCTTCTCTTTTTATTTCAAAACATTCCAATATACATCAATAAATAATTTTTTAAGCAATTAGATTCAACCGGCAGAAGGTGGCATGGCTCTACCTAACTTTTAGTTTTATTACTGGGCAGCAAACATACAAGCTATAAAAACCTGGACATGGACACAAATAGATGAACATATACAGGCTTGGTCCGCAATAGAAATAAAATCCTGCAGTATTTTCCCTGCTTTGTGCCCCTATAAATGCAAGTTATCACCAATATACTAACAACCCAATTGTGCTTCACTCACTCAGAATATGGAAACAATGTAGGAAGCATTTTAAGATAGAGAAGATTTTATCTGTTGGCACCTCTGCACGAGAACCACCTTTTTCAACCCTTGCAAACATATGCATTTTTTAATATCTGGAAAACATTTGGGATTAAATCACTTAGAGATCTGTACATAGACAATGTCTTTGCATCCTACGAACAATTACATTCCAAATTTAACTTTCCAACAACACATTTCTTTCACTATCTTCAAATTAGAAACTTTGTTAAACAGAACCTGCCCGATTTTCCTCATCTCCCACTTTCCTCTTTGCTGGAAAAAATATTGCTCAGTTTCGAGGCATTTCTGCAATATATAAAATCATTTTACAGTCCCACCCTTTCAAAGATCCAAGAGGACAATGGGAAAGGATCTCTCACTCAACATATCAGAAAAGGAGTGGAAGATAGCAATGCAGAGGATTCACTCGAACTCCATATGTGCAAAGCATACAATTATTCAACTCAAAATGATATATCGACCACATCTGTCTCGTTTAAAATTGTCCAAAATGTTTCCAGGGACAAGATCCAACCTGCGAATGCTGCAATCAGGTTCCAGCCTCACTGAGTCACATGTTTTGGGCCTGCACCAAATTAACATCATTCTGCACCAAAATCTTTAAATGCTTTTCAGACAGCCTTGGTGTCACAATCCCTCCTACCCCATTAACAGCTGTGTTTGGTGTACTTCCAGATGGGCTTACAGTGGAGAAGGACAAACAAACTGTAATTGTCTTCACTACACTATTGGCACGTAGACTTATCTTGCTAAAATGGAAGAATTCTAACTCACATATTTTAAATCAGTGGGTAACTGATGTTATACGTCATCTGAAATTGGAAAAAATCTAATTTTTACTTACAAAACTTTTGTAAAACCTGGCAGGATCTAATCAATAACATTTTAGAATAAGCATTTAAATTGAGAAAGCAGATTCTCTCCCCTCTTTTTATTCTATGTACTTCTATTCATTTATCTATTTATTTATTTTAACTAGATTAAAGTTTTACTGTGTTGGCCTAGCTCTCTTTCTCATGGGTGGGGGATGATTTGTTAGAACCTAGTTTTGTTAAACTTGATTTGCTTGTATGGAATGTTATTTGATTTGTAATTAAATCAATAAAATGCTTAAAAAATAGCTTGCTCTCTACCTCCAACCCCAGTCTTTTGTGAAACCCCCCGCCCCCCCAGTCTGCCCGCTGCCGTAAGACTAGACCACACTTCACAAAGTCCCTGTCCTCTGACATGCCTAGAGACAGAGTACGTCCAGAACAAAACAAGCCTCCAAGCAACGGTTTAGAAGGAATAGAGCAGAGATATCTATGGGCAATACAGTCCAAAAACTAAATCCTGAAAAGGCCTGAAAGAATAAACACAGGGTATAATGTTAAACAGTACATGGAGAAGCAGATAATGTATGATATTACAATCCTAATACAATAAACCAAGGGGTGTGATTTTAAACAGTGTAAAAAAAGTATACATATATACATACACACATGCACAAATTATATATATATATATATATATATATATATATATATATATATATATATATATATATATATATATGTGTGTGTGTGTGTGTGTATCATTTTTGTTTAGCTCTTTTTCAAATTTCATCCAGAAAACTAAAAATGCAGAACTTGCTTTGAATATCCGCGCTCAATTTAGCAGGATATAAGAAGGTGTATCTGACTGTTGCTTTCCGAAACCAACAAAAGGAACAAAAAAATCAAAATACAGTAACAAAACAGATATCAGTAGGATATTCAAGATTACCAGATGAAACAAGCAAAGTAGTAAGTGTGATACTTTTAGTTAAATAACAAGGATAGCTATAACTTGCAAAAAATATGGACAATTAAAAGGTCAGAGCAAAATGTGTTTTCAGTCAAGATTTAATCAATAAGACAGATACATCCTAAGGAACAGACTTCGAAAAAAATTGCCTCAACAAATATCAGCTACAGTGTTAAATGAGGATTTATTTAGGCACTACATAATTATCTGTTTTGGTCTTTACACTTCTAATTCCAACTTTAACTGATAAAGCTGCTCTTGTTTGAAGAGCAGATGACCTTCATTGAAAATTTTCATTGCAGATGGAGATTTTCCTGCTGTGATGCTAGTGCTAAATCTCACAGTTGATTTTGATGTAATTGACCAAGCAATGCTTCTGAAATGTTTAACGAATTAAACTATTTAATTCTGTCTTACAGTATTACAAGCTGAATAAAATAGCAATTATTGATGGTAAAGCCAGTTCCTTGAAACTTCTTTCTTCTGTCCTACCTCTATCTTCTGTATTTTGTCTACTTCTTTTTTTTATATCTCTGTATTTAAGAACTGAGTTCCTTGATTTACCAACATGGACGCATGATGCACACCTTTGCTGATGATATATAAAAATCATTCCCAAAATATGGAAGCAGCAGGGAGGTCAGCTTCATATGCAATTTTTTTATTTGTTATAAAATATACAAATTGAAAACAGCACTTTTAAACATGTGCAGTAATACAGTGGAAGTTCTCATTAACTAATGTTACTAACTAATGGTACATGAACTAATGGTCATTAACTAATTCATTGTTTTTATTACTGAAAGTAATTCATCAACCCTTGAGCAGTGGTGGTTTGTAATGCAGGGCACTGAGGTGCCACCCCACCTACAAATATTTTAAAATCTCTACTTAAATTAATTAGGTAATGGGAAATAATAATGAAATAAATTTACTTGCACAACATGCCTGTTGTCAGTGCATGTCAATATCCATTAAAAAGTGATTAGGACTTGTATTTGTTTAATTTCTTTGTGAATACCAGCCCTTTAATTGGATCCTTTCAGATTTTTCCCAGGCACTCCCACATTTATTGGCAGCAATACATATTGTTTTAGGTTTTTTAATCTAATGTGATTGGACAATCATCAACGCACTGTTTCAAATACACACCTAACATTAACGTAACTACAGATGAGCGGGTGTGATTTTACAGAGATGGTAACTTGAAGTGGAACTTCAGAGGTCAAAGAAACTTTGGTTATTTCTTTAATGAAATACTCCTTCATAAATCATTCACTTGGAGAAAAAAAAAGAAGATAAAGGGGCTTGCATCAGACAAACCAGACTTAATTCAGCAGCAGGCAAGTGATCAAGGGCAAGCTTACATATATACTTTTTCTGCTCTTGTTATGACCAACAGAGTTGGCTAACTGAATGAGGTGTAACTAATGACTTTCTTTGCTTTTTCAGTTTAGTGTTTCAAACTTCAAAGTATTGCAGAAATCGGGTACAAGACCTAAAACATCTTTCTGAAAAATGCAAGTGGCATGAAAGTAGCCGCAGTCGTCTACAGCTGTGTTTTTCAACCAGTGTGCTGCGGCACAGTGGTGCATCATAAGAGCTACACAGGTGTGCTATGGAAATAATGCTGTAGCACATGTAGGTCTGAATCTAAGAAGGACAAACGCCGCAGGTGGTCAAGTCTTGTCTGAGCAGGACAGGTCTACCCTGGAGAAGCCGGCATAAAAGCAGCTTGTGATCACTATTTTGTGGACACAGGACTTCAGATGTGTCTCCAGACTACTTACAGTCCATCTGCCCTGGGTGTGTGATTGCCAATGAGCCTCACAGTTAGTGCTGGGCGGTATACCGGTAAATACCGAAAACCGTTTTTTATTTTTTTTATGATATGGATTTTTCTTATACCGCAACACCGGTTTAAATTGCCTAAACGACGTTCGGAACATGGCGCAGCGGGAAACTGTTCAAGTGGGGACCTTTTTCACTGCTACACCGCTAAACACAGATTTGTTGCACTAGGGCTCTTTTTCACTGCTACACCACCAAATAGTGGGCGGTAGCATAGGTATGCCGCTAGGTGAAAATGGACAGAGAGCCGAAAAAAAGCAGTCACGTCTGTCGCCTGGAGATGCTTTAGTTTTAAAAGGTCAGATGTGTAAATACTGTTTCTATACTACTGGAAAATACTGCAAGCCAAGTTGTACTTGTTTTATTTGTTTTCAATACAGTGTAATGTACCTGAGTACTGTGTAATAGTGTGACGACATTTCCACTTTAATCTTGACGCTTATGACGAGAATAAAGTCGACATGTTGACTTTATTCTCGTAATTTGTCATTAAAGTAGAACATCGTAAACTAAACTTCATCATAAAATGAATATTTAATTTACTAGATTTTCTCAAACCCCGTCATAAATTATATAGCATTAAATGCTTTGTGTTAAGTGATTCGTTCAGAGATGGGCGCAACTCTGAATGGATGGCATAATTAAACATATATAACGAAGATATTTTTAAAGTTCTGAACACTCCATGGGCTAAGTTTATAACTAGTTTTAATTTCACAAAGACGTTTATCGTTTGGTGATTGGTTATGTGGTGAAAGAAAAAGGAAGGATAGGAACTGGGGTTTTGGTAGCCTACGTCAGATAGAGACAGCATGCATGCAATAAAGATAGCCCGCTCAGAAGAACATGCATTGAATTATGTGTTCGTGTCTCCGACCAGCAGATCACAAACCCAACATTTACACAATATTTAAGTTAAACCTGTGTGATAGCTATTCATACATCTAGTTTTTTGGAGCCTCGTCACACCTGCCATAAAGTTCTATACACTGAACATACACCTGGGGACCCCTTTCTGCGAGGGAGCAGCACTACCGCCTTACTACCATGCATGTGTAATACCTGCTTTAATGCATTTTATCATGAAAATGATATCAAGAATTTATCTTAGCATTCTAAACTTTCAGAAAGCAGGAATATCATGAAGTGAATGGATTCTGTATGGTGATCGCTGTCTTCTCTTAGTGCAGAGGAAGTCAGTTTAAGAAGCATAGTGATTAACCACTGGGTCGGGGAACGTAACACAAAGCATTTAATGTGCTGCATTAATTTATGACGGGGTAAATTAAGTAATTGATTAAACATTGACTTTAGGAAGAATTTTAGTTTACGACATTCTACTTTAATTATGAAGTAAACTATGAGAATAAAGTGGAAATGTCGACTTTAATCTCAACATAAACGGCAAGAATAAAGTGGAAATGTCGACTTTAATCTCGACATAAACGGCGAGAATAAAGTGGAAATGTTGACTTTGTTCTCGACATATAGTTTGTTTTTTTCTTCCCAGTATAGCTTAGCTTGAAGCAAGATCCATATTAATGCAGTTTGCCTAAATGATGGTTCAGCTGGTAAAGATGTCATCACCAAGTTGCACTTGTATTTTATTTTAATTTGGTGAATACTGTGTAATGCACCTGGGCTTGAAGTAATAGTGCAACTATCAGTAATAATACTATTATTTATTTTATTGTTATTATTTATTAGTTTAAATATTATTCAGTTTAATGATGATAAAGTTGTTTAAAAAGTCACTTTAACATGTCAGTGGACAGAGATTGTTAACATTAACAGAAAGTGTAGTTGGTTTACAAAAAATATTTACTATTTATTCCTTTTCTAAGACATATTCGGTGCAATACAATTTTTGACAAGCACTTCTGGATATTTTACTAAGTCTAAATGCCTCTTTGTATGTTTGAAAATATGTTGTCAAAATTAGTTTGTTTTTGCAAAATTTGTTCAATAAAAAGGTTCTATATTTTGACTGCATCTGTCATGCAATGTGATACCTTCTCCATTAGTGCCACCCCCTTGAAAACTATCACTTTATGGGGCAATGCAAAACTGTATGAATACTTGTGTGCACATTAAAATGTTTTTTTTTTGTACAATGTTCAATACTCTTGACAGTGGAATAGGTTATTCTTAGCCAGTAATTACAGTGGAAAATGTGGTTAACATCCACTCATGCATGGGGAAAAAAATACCGTCGAATACCGTGAAACCGGGATAATTTAGAAAAATACCGTGATATAGAATTTTGGTCATACCGCCCACCCCTACTCACAGTGCTAATGGATAGTGGGCATATGAGTTACCTCTGAGGTAGAGAGGGGCTGGCAAAAGGGCAAAGCAGCTTGGAGATGCCAAAAAGTGCTCACTAAGTGCTGTGCGTGCGAACGCTAATCTCAGAGCCAATTTTTACCAGATTCTCCAGTAGTCCCATCCCTTCAGGCAGTTGAGCACAAGTATAAGATAAAAACTTTATATATAAGATATATATTTTTATAACATATCTGTATAAGATGTATTATCTTTAAATTGGTTACATTTCTTTTGTTTTCCAATTGGAACACAAGATGGTGAGGTGACTTGCTAATGTTTACACTGTGTCAGTAGCAGGATTTGAAACCCCATCCTCAAGGTCTGAAGTTGCAGGTCTAAAGACTTAACTACTACACCATATTGCCTGCCAATAATATTAGCCACTGAAATAAATAAATAAATAAATAAATATCCTACAAATGACTAACATATAAAAATGTTTTGTTAATGTATTATTCATATTTTAACATGGATAAAAATACTACCTTATAATTATAATAGTAATAATAATCTGCTTCCCCATAAAAACATGAGAACTAAGAAGAAATAAATGTAAAAAGAACATGAACATCAAATGCAGAAACAGTAACATATTAGTACTAAGCATACTAATGTCTAAAGTAACACTCAAACCCATGTGTGAAAATGTGTACTTCCTCTGGTATAAATAACATGGTGCAAACAAACATTTCATGTTTAATAGTCTCAGAGAGGAAGACAAAATTCAGGTTGTAATCTTTCAAACTAAGCACCAGTTTCATACCAACGATCTTTTATGATGTAAACAGAGTACACAATCGTACCTCAATATGTGACAGGTAAGCATATTACTAATTTGTTTTCTCTATATATTATTTTTTGTATTTCTAGTAATTGGTTTAATGATGAAGACATACGTGAAAGGTGTATTTTCAGAATAAATTTAACTGAATATTAATTGAAGTGATTACAGAAGTTACTATAGTGCATTTGCATCTTCCTGAAATTACCTTTAAAAAAATAAAATCAAGATTGTGCTACGTAAAACTTATTTTAACCAGCTGCTCAAATATTTCACTTAGTTTTGTTTTTATAAACAACAGCATAAAAGAGAAGTCTGATTCAAATGTCTATCTTGTTTAAACTAAACTTTTTTAATGCAATAAACCTTAAAAAAAATTACATTTACTAATGCAGTTTTAATTGCTTACTTTCAGTCTTTTAAAATGAACTGTTCTCTTCAAGACTACTTTAATTGATAGTTTTCTTATGTTCAGCTGTACACATGTAATCATATTAATTATAAAATCACTAACAATATCATTAAAGACTTTTCTAATTAAACTAAAACTTCTCTTTAATGTAAAAAAAGGAATATAAATCTGTTGAACGACAGAAATGAATGCAGCAGAAAACAAACTTGTTAGTGCAAGCATTGTTACAGAAAAATAGAAAATTAATGGAAACAAACAATTTAGAAAGGTTTTAAAATAAAACGATTTTCAGAATCTTAATCACAAATGAACATTTTAAAATGTTGTATATTATCAAATAATTTATTTATTTGTATTAAATGGTATAGATTTTATAGCCTAAGTAGACCCTAGTTTTAAAAAGGACTTTAATTCATCACAAAAATTTAAACAGTTAATAATTTTGACGTATGAAAATAATTCATTACAAAGTGCACCTCATTTCTTGCACACAACACATCAGTTTAGCAAAGCTGTGCTCACTACTGTTGTGGTGTTCCTGTTTACTTAGTGGTGAAATCAGTTATTTTAAGCAATGACATTAGCATGCTGAAGAGAGAAGAACATTGTTGTCTATTATTGCTAAAAAAGAAACCAGCTACTGTAAACTTTAACAGCTATATACTCGGGGTTAGAGAACATTTAGGGGATATTTGTTGTTCATTTATTCCTGTTAATAGGAAGTTTTAAATTACAACAAGGAATTGTCCTTGAATAGGTATAAGTTATAAAGATTTTCTTGTCTTGTCATAACAAAAAAAATTAAGAAACAGCTACAAAAAGATTATATGTAATGTGGGAAAAATGTGTATGTTTCTAAATTAATCAAAGGTATAAAAAAAGAGACCTGTGATTATGCTTCTTATGGCTTGGTTTACTTAGTATCTGTTGCACTTTCTGTCTCTGAGACAGCTAAAAAAAGATAAGGAACACAAGCCCTGGTTTATCTGCTTTGCCTTTGGAACAATTCTTCGCTGTTTATGCATGGTCTGCAATCGGTGCATATTATTGGTTTTCTTTTCTACTGGACTCAGTACGATAAGCTATTCAGTCCTAGAAAAGTGTTTGGACAAAGTATTGTTTAGAACAGGATTTTTTTGGTTGCATTATTTTAATCCATCAATGGTTTATTTCCAATCTGTCATTGAAAATAAGGTTCAATGAGTTATTTTCTTTTTTTTATAGCTACTGATTCTATATCACTCAATATTTATTGGTTTTGGGTTGACTGAATATGGAGACCAGGTCATCTGTTGCTACACTCCATCATTGTCCTGTCAAAATACAGTCTGAGAGGTAGGGTAAGAAGAAAAAGCAGTGGATGTTTTGCTGTGGCTTCATGCTGCTTTTACATTCATTGAGCCATCTGCATTCAAATGTAGAAGGGTAACGTGCCAAATCGCAAAGATAGTTAAAACCTACATCACAGAATAATTTTACCTTAAAATTATGTAACAAGATGCTTATGCCATTCATAGCAACTGTTGAGTGTTGGTTGCATAAATGTGTTGTTTTCAGTTATCCATGGCCAACACAAATAGTATGACTAAAAAGGGAAAGAAGGGATAGTGAGCATTAGGAAACTGAAACAGTTTCCAAAAGTGAACAAAACAGCACACCCAACAACATCCTTGGCTCAGCATTTTTCTAGCCTTCATTCAATAACTGCATAACAAAACAAATGATAACAAACAAAGCATGGCTTCATTAAGAGACATTAGATAGTCCTGCATTTTCTACATCACTACCACATGGCAGACTTCTTAGACAACAGACTCTGAAATCAGTCTAGATTTGTTTTTTTAATATATCATATGGACTGGAAAGGAGAATAATAAAGGCATGGGTATGTTTCATTTTAAGAGTGTGGTGTATCATCATCATCACTAGTTTAATGGTCAATTTCAGGCTTGGCCCAGGCTAAAGTTTTGTTCTCCAAATCTGTTTTCATTGTTCTCTGCAGTTGTGCAAATCATCTAGGTTGAGATCTTTCATATCATCCAACACCACATTCTAAACATCTCCTCAACCTCTGCTTTGGTGTTTCTCTTCACCTAGTAATGCTTTTCCTTTTGCTCCATATTGCGAAACTTCTTTAGTCTGATTTTCCTTAGCCCAACATCTACTGAAACCACACATCTTTTACTTAACTCTTTATTTATCTTCCTCTCTCTAACACTCCACACATCCACCTGATCATTCTTATATTTATTCTTTCTCATTTTAATTTGTTACCTTTTTACTGACCACAATCAAAACCATCAGAGCATGCTATTCCTCACACAGCTGTAATAAACTTTTCCCTTCAAGGCAAAGGGTTCCTTTAGGAGTCAGAATGGGGGATAACTTCAGGAATTTTCTCTATGAACCTCTTACTGTTGCTAACACTGTACCTGTGCCTACTACATTATCTACAAACAAAGATCACTCTTGCTGCATGCAGACTACCCTTCACACTTCTACATCCTTCATGCAGCCATTTTCAATAGCCCATACACTGTGCTGAGTTTATCCCAACACATCTACTACAGGGCCATGCACCCACTTCTTCCACGAATCCTCTCTCTTTGCCTTCAACCACCTCCCTTGTCTTTTCTTGCATTAACCTTGAGCCATATTTCCCATTTTCCCTATTTCTTTGTAATTTGTCAGTCCAACAGCAGACTACTTCTGTTGTTTTCAATTATATACAGTATTTTTCATTGCTTACTACTTGCTATTAACAACTGAGGCTCCTGAAACTTACACTGTTGTGGACAGGTTTCAGCAAATTCTCCTCTTTGAATTACCAGACTTTAAACTTTAATACATTCTTCCTTTTAAAAATACATACTTTTCTTCATGCATCTGACTAAATGTGTCTGTCCTAAAACCAAGCGATGCAGGAATATACAACCTTCTCCAGGGATCACCTTCACATTTTTCACCATGACCCAATCAAGTCTCCTCATTCATACATAGTCTTCTGTTACTTCTTACACCACCACATTCACACATTACAAACTTGTTTTCCTCCTTAAGATTGTTGTTGAACACAACAAATTCAATTTGATTATCAAAATCCTGAATCCTCTCACCCTCAACATTTCTGGCTCTGAAGCTAATGTCCATGTGGACTCCTTCCTAACAACTAGCACTAACTCCAATATGTCTATTCAAGTCACCCACAATTACAGTCCTTTGCCATGAGGTACCCAAGATATCTCAATCAACCTGTCCCAAAACTCTATTCATCGCTTCTGCCATTGTGGAGCTTATGTCAAGATTATATTCATCAGTCACTTACCAACAATTATTTTATCAGCTGGAACACGTTTACTCATGTTCTTCACCTCCACCACTTTCTTTACCTATTTCCAAGTCAGAAAAATCTTTACTAACATTATTACCACTAAGCACTCTTACCTTTCTATCTTATCTCCTGTATGTAACACATATCTGCACTGCTTTTGTTCAGCACCTTCAATCACTTATCCAATACTCCCAATATTCCAAGTTACAATCCCTACACTATATCCTGCAATGCATTTTCTTCATTTTACTTGCTACCAAAGCAGCTTCTACAGCTTTATGTTTTAAGTAGGGAAGTGCCAACACAGTATTATAGACTATACCCACCCATTATTCATTTTCATCTTTGTATCTCATCACCAAGGAGGCATTAGAGTTAAGATTTTTCAAGGATAGATGCATTTCCTAAGACCAACGTTCTTTAGTTGCCTTTACTGCATGCAAATGGGACTGCAACCTTATTTAATCCCCAGGAGTTAAAATGTGTTGTGCACAGGTGAAACCCCATCTTGAAAGATTGCTCACTTCATCTACCACATTTAACTGGTGTCCATTTTATCTTAAGGCAGCATTCTCTGGTGCTTTTCCTGACTACGGTCTACCACAAGCAAACACCAGCACTGGGCTAAATGAAAATTTATGAAAATTTCTTGAGGCATTGTTTATTGTTGCTGAGGGCTTTAAGAACCACACACCCAAATTTCAACTGTATAACATTTGCTCCACCAGGGTGGCCAAGTGTCACTATATACTGTGATCTAAAATGTTTGCCATCTGCTGTCTTCTCCTCTTCTAGGGTAGTCTGCTCACATTTCAGTATTCCTTTGCCCTACTTACAAGAAAGGATTAAAGTGTAAGGAGCCTGTAACAGAAGTAGCACAGAGCTGGACAAAACAGGCAGAAAAGGAAAAATTAATAGATTTTAATCTCTAGACTGGAAAATGTTCAGAGATTCCTCATCAGATTTTATGGATAAGCAGCTATCCTTATAAGATAGTTACTGTGCAAAATAAGTAGACAACTGTGTGCCCACATAAAAATTTGCTCATTCCCTAATAAGAAACCAAAGATCACGTATAACATTTGTAATTTACTTACCCCTTGCACTAATACATTTCAAGTCAGTGATATAGAAACATACAAGAAGTGCAAGTATGAGCAGAGATGAGCTGGAAGCTGAATATAGCAGTGCTTGTGATGCATGGATAATGTGGCAGGGCATAGAGATTCTTGCTAACTAATGTCTTTGCAATTTCATCACATTTTCTCTACTAGATAAACCTACAGTTTTCTACACTTGCTTATATCATGACTACAGATTCTCTCATTCAAGCTCAGTCTTTCTAAAGCAGCTCGTCTTGAAGGAAAGTTGTAAAGTTTTTCTAAAAACATGTAGCAGACAATAAGCTGATGTTTTTTTAAGACATTTTTAACAACCTGTTAAGAGAATCAATGGGTCCCATCAGACAGTTTGGACCACCTCAAGTTTGCTTATCACCACAACTGGTCTAAAGTGAATGCAATATCTTTTGCACATTGTACTCTGGACATGCGACAATACGGATCAAATGAACTTTTTACACTAGCGCAACTAAATAATAATAAGACTAATATGTCACAATATGGATTTGTGTACTATTTGTTATTAATTAAATGAGGTATTAAATTACACTAATTTAATAAGTACAAAGACTTGGGTTTAGATGCCACAATTTCCATTTGGATTTTGGACCTCCTAACTGGCAGATTCCAGGATTCTCAGACTTGATAGCATTACCTTTCCCAGAGTGATTTTTTGAGGTATCCTGCCTCCCCAACCCCAGGTCCTTGGTCACCAATGAATGTGTTGCAAGCTGCAACAATATCAAAATTTCCAGCAAAGATCATGTTTAAAGAGTATACTTGAACTGCCGAGTTCTGGGTACTATACAATATTAATGCACCATTCATCAAGTAGTTTAAATACAAAGCGAAAGAAATAAAATGATATTCATGCTTGTAGGTTAAAGAACTGAGAAATGATAATGATACACCATAATACTGCACTATGTATTAGCAGCTAACCTAGAAACACTTTCATTTATACCAGCATAATTTGGCAACAAAAAGTACTAGACAGAAACTAAAAATAACAGAGGAATCAGACCATTGCAAGATCCTTAGCTCACCTACAAATTAGTTTTGTATAGACAAGAAACTTAAAGAGAAATCTTTGGACGTTGGAGGAAATCCATAAGAAGGTAGTGAGATTGTTCACTAAGGATGTTAAAATTTAAATCATTTCGTAACATTTTAGCGTAAAAAAAATCAGAAACATATAAACACACAGAATTCATAACTCATTGTCAGTGTAATGCAGCGCAAAATTGGCAGATTTAATTCTCCACGTATTTTTGTATTTTCTGCCGAGCGCAGGAAGATAACGTGGACTGCATTGTGGGACAATACAAAATCTGACATCACGATAATATTCACCAAAATGATCAGTTTTTGCTATTATCACAATAGTGTATAAAATGTGATAATATTTTTTAAAACATTAATACCATTGAAATTATTTGACCATGTTTTATATTAAAACAAAACATAAACTATTGTCATTAAAAATATCACTATTTCAGATGTTTTAAACCAGTTGTTTTAATTTAATCAGATTCTATAAACAAACATAAATAAACCACAAATAACTCATACGAGCTACATTTACACATAGTTTTTAATAACCATAAACATAAAAAATGTGTATTTTTAACAATATCAAAACACCTACATCCATCCATCCATCCATTTTCCAACCCGCTGAATTCGAACACAGGGTCACGGGGGTCTGCTGGAGCCAATCCCAGCCAACACAGGGCACAAGGCAGGGAACCAATCCCGGGCAGGGTGCCAACCCACCGCAGGACACACACAAACACACCCACACACCAAGCACACACTAGGGCCAATTTAGAATCGCCAATCCACCTAACCTGCATGTCTTTGGACTGTGGGAGGAAACCGGAGCGCCCGGAGGAAACCCACGCAGACACGGGGAGAACATGCAAACTCCACGCAGGGAGGACCCGGGAAGCGAACCCAGGTCCCCAGGTCTCCCAACTGCGAGGCAGCAGCGCTACCCACTGCGCCACCATGCCGCCCAAACACCTACATAAAACACTTAAATATACAACTGTTCACATTTAAATATCTAAAATATATACAAATGATCAGCAGTGATTTACATCTCTTCATGAAGAAATAAAGTGCTTCTGGTCTCTTTCTCCTGTGTGTATTCAACTACTTTTTTTTTTTTTAATGAATCGAAATTTAAGATGTCAATATACAGTACTTATTTTCTTCCAGTTCAAGCTGTGACCTCTGATGGGAGACAGTGTTCCCCATAAGCACTTCAGTTTCTCTGATGGTATACTTTTTGGTGGAATACATAAAAGCTTCTTGGCAATCTTGGCAACATAATGTAGCTCTGATCTGTGGCTCTTCCACAATATCAGTTGATCCACTTGTGGTTGAGTGGATGGCAATGAATAATAACTGAAATGTATGAGACTTGGAATCCAAGCAAAACATGCTTATTCTCTGTCTCTGCAACTACTAATTACGCATATATAATTAAATTTAGCATAGTACGTTTGATTTCAATTGTGGAGTTCGGCCAGATAGTATTTAAATGGTATTGCCTATCCAGAAGCCCCTTTAACACAAAGTTTATCTGTAAATCTTCAGAAATTAATTCACACATTTGGGATGGCCTGAATGCAGGAACACCACTATGCTGGAAAACTACTAACGTTACAGGTTTATATCTGTAACACCCTGTACACTTTGTGGCTTTAGAAATGTTTTGTCTCTCTATTTATTTTTTTTTTTTTAAAGTTGTTCAGCATTTTGTGCGTGTTCAGTTGATGCATGAAGGTTTCAACCAAACCATAAATCTACTCTATATATATAAAATCCTAAGGCTAAAAGTGCAACGATTTCATGTGTCGTTTTTATGTCACTTTTTTGTCACATTTTAAATCTGGCTTATTTTAAAACCTACATATATATGCTTGGTATCATTATTTTCAGAATTTATTGAACTTTAATGGGATGTTGTTAGATTTTCAGATTCTTATTCCGCTTTTAAATTATAAACTAAAAAAATATCAAGAACTCACGTCCCGCGAGATGAGAGTTTGTGCCAAGAGATTTAACCACGCCCGGGGCCGGAAATAAAAAACAAAGAGTAGGACAGCTGCTGTGCAGGCATTTAAATGTTCAAAGCGCCGCACGAGATGCAGATCACACAGGCACTGCAACAGCAATTCAGCAGCTGATTGAGCAAAGAAGTGGTAAAAAAAAAAAAAAAAAATTCTTTTCCATTGTATCACTGTTTAAGAGGGGGTTTCGGAGGAGCGACCGCGTCTCTTTGGGGTGCATTTAGCTCCCATTTTCACAACGCGAGCATAAAAGATGTGAAGTGGCCGGGGAGAGGGGTGTTGGTGAGCGAAGTGAGCAGAGGGGAACCCCCTAGTATGGCTATACATGGGTAATATTCAACTAGGTTCAGGGTTTGAAATTCATTTTTGAAATGAGGAGGGAAATACACCTTAAAATTTAACCAAAGGGTGGATTTCAGACTCAGTGAAAATGAAAATGTGCTGGGGGTCAAAAACCCCCAGTTTAAAAGGCACTTTGACAATATTATTGCAGGCATTGTTTTAATGTCACAACTTATTCTATCTGATGTTTACAGAAGAGTATTATTTCTACTATTTTAACTTTAAATAAATATTTGTTTAATTTTACACGTAGACATTTCCAATCATGTTCTTCAGCCAAAAGGCCAAGCTTAAAAAAATCTAAAATTAACTGAAAAAACACTACTAGTACTTTTTATTTTTTCATCCATACAATGCTGTTTAACTTGTTAGAATTAAGAGAGTATAATTTTATGCAGGTTTAACACAGATGAGCGTTCAGCAAGGTTGTACATATGAATGTTGTTAATTTGATATATTTAGGTAAAATGTACTTTGCTTAGTGCAATATAGTGCAAACTGATTAGCACTGCCACTTTACACAACAGAGTACTATTTCTAATCCAACACCTGATTGTCTTTGTGGCATCTGCATGTACCTGTGTGTTGCAGTTTTCTTCTGGGTATTTCAGTTTTCCTTCCACATTCTCAAAGGCTTGCAGGTTTGATATATTGCTCCCAGTGTGAGTGTGTGTGCATAATTAAACCCTGTGATGGACTAGTACCTTGTCCAGGCAAATTTCCTGGATAATGTCCAGTACTGGCAGATTTAATTCCCCACAGATATTTGCTCCCTGCACCACTGAAATGGAATAAGGAGTTTTGAGACTGAATATGAGCCAATTTATACTTCAGCATTATAGGTTTCCAGTGTTTAAATGGCATTTTAAAACTTTTTTCCAGATGTTTTTCAGGGATTTTTCAAACCTTTTCAAAGAAGTGCTTTGAAGGGGAAAATATAATAAGTACCATGATAAGTGATAGTGTCTTTATGATATATACAAAAACTTATTCCTACACTTAAAAAAAATGTATACATTTATCACTGCACAAAGATAATGCCTGCTGTTATCGCTGCAATATCATGCACGCACAGGCTCTGTTTGGAGACAGCTGGTGAAAAAGAGGTTAACTAAGCGTGTAATCAAGTGACAAGAATTACACAAACAATATATTCATATGCATTGACTAAGGGATACATTTATTCAACCAGTCTGGGGTCACAGAAAGCCAGTGAATATCGTAACAGCATTGGGTGTTCAGTTATTTTGAAACAGTGTGATCTGGAGGCATAGTAGCCAAAGTTCATACCCAAGGTTTTGGATTGGTAGTGGAAAAAGGTACCTCATTTAGGGAACATGAAGGACTAAATGTATTTTCTTAATTGAGAAGTATTGCTGACACATTTCTAGTATTCAGAGTTAAAACAGGTAATCATCCACAGTTAGGCATGCTCACTAACACCGATCAATCCAGAAATGTACAGGCTAAACGTGAAAACTTCCTACAGTTGTAATGTGCTGTGAGGCAGGAATGATAGCTCTACACTACCACTCTACCTTTTTACGGTGAAACATCTGTATTAAATTAACTCTATAATCTGATTAAAACAATTTATATACCTGTAACATTTGTTCATTTAACCTGTTTGTAAAGAGCTGTCAATAGATGACTGAAGCATGCATGTGCATGACACTGGCTTTTTTCCCCCCTTGATTCACTCCTGGCTTACCCAGGAAGGGGCAGTGACTTCCTGTGAAAATAAAGCTGCAAAATCAGACTTTTTGCTTTTCATTAACCAGCTTTTTACGTGTGTCACCATTCATTTCAATAGAACAAGTGTTTGGCCGAAAACAATCACAAACTGCTGCATGGAGGAGTTTACTAAAACAATTCTCAGATGTGAATAGCATCATTGAAAATAATTGCAAATAACTTCACAAGCAGATGAGTGTTCTGGTCTAGCACTAAAATGCTAGAATAATGTTAGATATGAATGAGCCCTATGACTTTATTCATTTGCCAGTGAACATATTTGCTTAGAGATTACCATGAACTGCAACCAAAGCCAAAGGACATTTCCAAGAGACGATAAAGGAATGTAAAGGTAATTGTGGTATCAAAGGGAAGGGGGTCCTACAAAGTCCTCATTTTTATTTTTTAGTGTCCCACTTTTCAGAGTCATAATGTTAGTACCCACATGGCAGTACTATAGATTTTTTTTTTTTTTTTTTAGTTATCCTTGACTGTTGTTCATCTTTGTGTGTGTCACTTTATCTTTCACGTTCAGTTTTAAAAGGTAGTCAGTCTATCACAAATATTTAGAAGAAATTAGTATTACAACTGTCTAAGCTTCATCAATCTGAAGCTGCATGCTCTGGTCACAAGCAACTGCAACAAGAAAGTTAATGAGCTTAATGAAACAGACAAAGAAAACTAAAATTAATTAATTAAAATTGTTTAAAAATGGACATTAAATATTATTTCAATAAGCATTATGTATTAATACGTATTTACGTATTTCATATTTATTTTTGTTGTTTCTAAATAGTTACATGTTTTGTTTTCATGTATTTTCTGTTTGGCTGTAATTATCTACGAAGTGTTTAAAAATGCCTCCATTTCTTGATCCTTGTGGGTGAAACTACAAGAGGCAGGGCTTGCCTGATGTCTTGGCTGCTGGGTCCTCCTCCTGGCTTTATTTTCACAGCCAAAGTCGAGATCCAGCAGCCAAGCATTCCGCTATGGTTAGAGTTTGTGAGTATTTGTTTCTGGTTATTTTTTGATCTCTTGCTTACATCTTAAAGATTTTGATTCAGAACTGTGTATTGGGACATTGCCTGCTATGGATTGCCTTTTTAGGTGTATCCTTTTGGCTACTTTCATGCTTTGCAGCATTTGCTTGTATTTTTTTCTATTTTATTAATAAATCTCTAGTACATAAAGATTCTTTATTGCCCTACAAGTCGATATTTATGGTTAATGTTTTACTTGTGGGGCTTTTTGACACTATTTTGGGATGTTTAGGTTTATTTTTGAACTTCCAAAAGCCTAGAGCAAACAATTGGAGCTGTGATTAACCCCACTGGGTTATTATAATCCACATTCTACACATGTCCGGTACCCATTTATAATGTCAACACATGCAAAATGTGTGAATTTTTTGCCAGAACACTGATTCTTGCCATATTTTAATATAAAAATCCATAAATCTGGGATATGTAAAGTGCCATTGTCTTAATCAAAATAAGTGTGACTTGGAATCAAGACCATCTTTTTAGCTGAGGGCAGGTAAAACCTGCCTTTTGTAATTCTCATTGTCCGAAGCAATCCGCAATCGCTCAGCAATCCTCAGAAAATGATAGCAAATAACATTAAAGGGCACTTTCCTTCTGTATCTCTCAAGGAATGAGTACTTCCACAGTAAGCTCTCATTAGCCTGGGTCTGCAAACTTCAATTCAATGTTTGTAGGAAAGGATTTCTACCTTGCGCATGATACTTGTTGGTAAAGGCTCTGGCTTTCCTGTGACCCTGTTGTGGATTAGCGAGTTTAGAAAATTTGGCATGATGTATTTTTTTATTCTTTGATACAGGATTTTAAAAGCTCATGTCTATCCTAAACCCTGGTATGACTGAATAAACTCTAAACCTTATTTTGTCAGTGGAGAGTCATGGGGAAGCTGCAGCATATTCAGGCATCGAGTACAAGGCAGGAACATCACCTAGGCAGCAGTTCTTTGTATTTATTGGATGGTATTTTGTTTCTAAATGAGCCTGTCCTATTAACAGAAACCCCAGTTAAACTTAGAAATGTTACTTTTCAACATAACTCCTGTAGTAGTAAAATATTTATTATATCGTTCAGAAATCTTTTCAGTGTCACTCAGATAGAAATGTTTTTCTTGCTTGTACAACCATAATAATAATAAAAATAATAAATAAATGGTGATCTAAATGTTGCTATTTCTATATCAATGTATCAATGTAATTTCTGTATCAATGATACTTACTGGTCAACATTATGACATATTATGATAGTATTTGTATGTACCCTGTAATGGAGTGGTATCCTGCCTAATATTAATTTGTGCTAGTTGCTCTCAGGAAGGTGTGGGAGGTTGTGGGAGGGTTGTACAATTTGTTAAGGCAATAAATAAATTGCCTTCACATGTGCTAGTAGAAATAACAATTTATGAAACAAAATAATAAAAAAAAAAAAATAATGATTTACAAAAAAAAAAGATCTACACAATATGTGAAGAATGATATGCATCAGCATATCTGAGCAAACCATTACAAATACAGTGGAAAGCTTAGATGAATATATGCTTGAGCACGGTAAGTTATTATCTTAATGTGTATACCAAATCTAATAGGAGTTTGATTTCTTAATTTTCTCTTCACATCCTACCATACGCTGACTCCCATGACTCGTGAAAAATAAACTGTTGATGTTTGAGCAGGCACAAAATTGGCTCACTACTGGTGAAACCTTTTAAAACTTTTTTACAGATGAATCTACAATTGCTCTTAGAGAAATTTCAGTACAGCTATACTAAAATCATATATTTTTTGACCTAAAAGAAGCCTCATTCATAGCTAAAGGTGCCATATTTCATGGGTCCTTCTACTTTCACAATGAAAACCTACTCTACACAGTGACGCTGGCAGTGCACTTTATATTCCAAGTTTTTAGGAAAACAATGCAGTACAATTACAGTTGAGTTTCTATACTTTTTTTTAGCTAAATAAAATAATTGGAACACCCTTTTTTTTAACTAACAAAGTTTTATTTAACGAATGTTTTTACTAATTGCATTCATTTATACTTATCTGCACACAGAGTAATGTGCAATTACTGGGAACTAAAGGATTCAGATACCACTTGGCTCTTATAGTACTGAAACAATGCATGGCACCTCTAGCATTAATAAGGCTTGATCAATTGAAGTTATTTTTTAAAACAATTTTATTATTGATTTAAGTAAATTATATTTTATAAGTAAATTGTTCAATTCATTTAAATAAGTTAAACTGTCAGTAAGTAGAAGAGTGAAAATTAGTAGCATCTCTAAGTTACTTTAAGTAAAAGTGTTGAAGACTCACTGTTCTAAGGTTGCAGACTAACTTTATTTTCACAGAAACTTCTTCTGTGTTGCAATTTGTTTTGTGGAGAAGCAGAAATAAAGAAAAAGGAGGGAGGGGAGCCTGGCAACCAAAGAACAAAAAAACTAAGCATATTAGTATATTAGCACACCCACAACCTGGGAATTTTAATTATGTAATGGAATTTACTTACTTCAATTAATGATACCCAAGCTCATTCAAGCAAGGAACTGTGAGATGTCCTCCACTTTAATAGGATTGAGGGTTGGACCTTGCGGTGAATTTCAAATACGCTGGGGAGTCAATAAGTGTTCTGTGTAATTTTTCTGTGCTTAATGATTTATTGGATTTTTAAACCTTGTGCTCTGTTTTTTTAAACTTCACCACTGGATTGTGTATTGACACTTTGTTTGCCTTGGATTGCATTTGCTGGCAACTCCTGAAAAACTTTTGTAGTTTAATTTGCACACTAAACCTTTTTATTTTATTAAGATCCTAGTTTTTTACCATGGTATGACGGTGCAGGTCGGCTCCATGCTACTGTGAGGGATGGCCGGCCAAATATTCCGGTCCACACCTCCAGGCCACCAGATGGAGCTCTCCCAGCAGCATGGAAGGTCCCCAAATTCCAGCAGGGCATTATGGACATTGTAGTTGTTATAAACAACCCTGAAGGATACCATGGGGACCACCAGGAGCCGCTGTAGGGAGGCTTACAGAAGGCTACGTGCCCTATAACCCGGAAATGCGTCATGGTCACATGACCGGAAGGAATGACATGCTTCCGGGTTGAAGAAAAGGACTTTTAATCTGACCTGGAAGTGATGAGGACTTATGGATTGTTGGGATGGAACCACTTCCGGGTCAGGGACTATAAAGGACTCTGGGAAACCCCAGACGAGTGAGCTGAGCTGGGTGGAAGGGTCGCAACGCGTCTGGGAGTGGAGGATTGATTATCGTAGTGTGTATTGGTGATTATTTATGAGTATTCGTGGAGAGAAGGGTGCTTGGTGCACATTATTATTATAAAATAAATAATAATTGGACTTTTATCTGGTGTCTGACGTCTGATCTGAGGGTTCAAGGGGACGACAGTGCCTCTATCTTTCACAGTGGCGTAGTCTCGGCAGGACTCTCTGGCCGTCGGTTTGGCAGAGGACCTGAATTTAAAAAATTTCTGTGGACAGAGAACCCCAAGAAGACAGCGTCAGGACGCACAGAAAAGCTCACTACACTCAGTGGGCTGCGCTGCAAAGTAGAAAGCCTCATTCAACATCGGTACGTGATGGGGAAGAAGTCTAGGAAGAAGATTGGGTGATCCCCAAAGAAACAGACCCTAGATGATGCCACGAGTATGTGGACCTACCTGACGGGAAGCGAGGAAGACCAGGCAATGATTGAAGCCGAGAGGGCCCGAGCGTTACGGCAGCGGGATGGCTGCCGGACATCGGACTACCTATATGAACTTAAAACACGTAGTCAAGGTTCAGAGGTAGATGCCGGAAAAACGCCCGATGTGCCAGGACTTTATTGTAATTATTTTTCAGAGGCCTGTCTTCTCGTTTCTGACGACGAGTCAGAGATCTATTTCCCACCTAGGCAAGATGGCCGTGATGACGAGGAGTCTAGCCCACCTGGGAGTCGAAAACAGGGGATCCTATTCGACGAGAGTAGTCACGTGGACTATCCCGGAGCAGGCTGGGGAAACCAAAAGGACTACAAAGGATCACCTGACCAGGCTGGAGTCCTTTCATTCGCCAAAACAGGACACGTGATCGCTCCCACAGGATTGTGGGAAGGAGAAGGTCAGCGTCAGTCCATAGGTGAGGTCGTCATTTTCCCAATGGAACGGAGCTCCCTGAAAGGGAAAGGGGAGGCAAACGAAGCAGTGCCAGCCGTAAATAAAGGTAATGAGGGACGGGATATGATTGATCGGTCCGCCGCTAAATTAGAAAAGGCGGACCGCAGCCGGCCAGTGGCACCACCCCGACCCTCTAAAATGCGAGACTCCAATTCCCAAGAGCCCGTGCGCAACCCAACCGAGCACGTGACTGGAGCGGACTTCCCCATTGGCTCCTGGCCGGAAGGTAAGGCAACTGAAGATTTTAGCCTGCCTCAGGCCGACTTAAATGACTTTAGTGGTCTAAGGGATCTCGAGAAGTTACTCGAGCCCGTAAACAGTTTCTTTCAGGGATTAGACGAGCTGAAGAAACTAGTAGAGGAGCTGGGAGCAATGGCTGAGGCGCCACTGAAGGGACTGATGGAATACCTACGGCGACTGGGTCGAGAGGCTCCAGTTATGATCGATGCAGTGGTACAGGTGAGTCCAACCCGTACCGTACAATATAAAGGGACACAGTGTGATCCAGCTACGCAGTTAATAAGTTGCGGGTGTCAAAGCACTGTGCGCCCAACAGTAGAGTGTGGAACGGTAACTGAGTGGTCGTGGGAAGGACCGATTGAGTCGTGGCAGCTGTATGAGACAGCTTCTTGGAGCGATGCGGACCTCAAGACCCCGATCCACGCTATAAGGGAGTTGTCGTTGGTAACAGAAGAGGCAGGAGAAGTGCCAGTCAAACCGGAGCAGTTGGAAGGTACTGTCTCTCAGGGCGATGTGGTGCTGAAGACGCCGCCTCTGAATAAAATAAGGTCAACGGGCGTACAAACAGCAAAGGGACTCTCTTCTTCCAATAGAGAGACCCAAACTGTGTACAAGCCCCAGAGTAAGCAGGATATCCCCAAAATAAAACGCGGGTCTCCTGACAAATCGGAGAGAAGGGCGGTGTGTACCGAGGCGGCCATAAAACCTCCCTTGGCGGAAAAAAGGGTGGAGTTGACAGAGTTCCCGCAATGTTTCCAGTCTCGCGGAGGAAGACAACCAGGAGGGCGACGTCTTTGCTATAACTGTCATCGGCCGGGCCACATATGGCGAAGTTGTCCTCGGAGGACAGGGGATCGGAGGGACAACCGATACACCGTTCCCCCTAGGTTCTCTGGGGAGTCTAGACAGCACAGCCAAGGCCCGACTGATGGGTTCTCATGGAAGAAGACGTCCCTCGCGGGGCTAGCCGTTCCGCTCCGCCCCAGTGGTCTTCGCTAAGGGGAGGGAACTGTGAGGGATGGCCGGCCAAATATCCCGGTCCACACCTCCAGGCCGCCAAATGGAGCTCTCCCAGCAGCATGGAAGATCCCCAAATTCCAGCAGGGCATTATGGACTTTGTAGTTGTTATAAACAACCCTGCTGGATACCATGGGGACCACCAGGAGCCGCTGTAGGGAGGCTTACAGAAGGCTACGTGCCCTATAACCTGAAAGTGCGCCATGGTCACATGACTGGAAGGAACGACGTACTTCTGGATTGAAGAAAAGAACTTTTAATCTGACCCGGAAGTGATGAGGACTTATGGATTGTTGGGATGGAACCACTTCCGGGTCTGGGACTATAAAGGACTCTGGGAAACCACAGACGAGTGAGCTGAGCTGGGTGGAAGGGTGGCAACACGTCTGGGAGTGGAGGATTGATTATTGTAGTGTGTATTGGTGATTATTTATGAGTATTGTGGAGAGAAGGGTGCTTGGTGCACATTATTATTATAAAATAAATAATAATTGGACATTTATCTGGTGTCTGACGTCTGATCTGAGGGTTCAAGGGGACGACAGTGCCTCTATCTTTCACACTACATATACCATCTGGGAGCCTCTAGAATCCACTACTGTCCATAAAGTAACCAAGGATGAGCCAGGTAAAGGAGGACATTATCATAGCAAGGTGTTGTGGGGTACAAAATCTGTAAATTTTGTTCATTTTCATTATATTTTGCTCAAGCCAAACAAGATGAGTTCAAATGCAGGACACTTGTATAGGCATTTTAACATTAAAAGTATATCCTCTTCCCGACTTATACCTCACCTTTAAAACAGTTGTTCAAACAAATTGCTATATTGGTTTACAGCCTAGAAAAGAAAGACATGCCAGTAGTAACAGGCAACATCAAAAAACTTTATTATTTGGGAAAAGGATAGATTAAAGAGTTTGAGCAAAATTCATCTATCATAGTGACAGCCAGCCAATCAGATGTATGCAATAATCATGTGTTGTGAAACCCCCGACATAAAATTTTATATAAATATGCCTCGTCTGAAGAGTGACATTAGGAAAGAAGAAGAAGAGAAAGAGAAAAGGAGAAAAGAACAACATCAGAGTAGGGTGAGAGCGACATCAAAAGTGGGCGTTAGCAACGGGTAGCTGTTTTCATCTGATCAATGGCAAAGTATCTCATGAACAACTATGCGTGCTAGATCACAAGCCGCCTAGGACGTTCATCCATGTCATCTTTTAACTTTTTGTAAGCTTATTCTAAAGACTTTATATATCCAGATTTTGCTATCCACATTTTCTTTTGATGCTTTTCTTTACTGGTATTATTATTCCTGTAATAAATACCATACTGCTTTTAACTTTCTAAGCTTTTTCTTCATGTCTAGAGTGACTGAAGTAATAAGGTAGATTTTCTTTGAGCACCTGGTGCAGCTTGAGGTTTTCCATTACCTCTGTGCTGCGAGGTTTATTGAGCTGCGGACGAAGAGCTCTGTCCAGTAATGAACAGTGTGTTAAAGTAAAACATTCACTGGTTAATAAATGGCCTATAGCCAGAGATGCTGAGTCTTTGTATGTTTGAACATATTCTTGAAGACGAAAGGTAATATTTAGGTCTGAGATATATCTAAGACATCACATGTTGTTCAAGCCTATGATAAGTAAATCTCTTGGAGTACAAGGGAAAGCGGACTCTGCATGTGTTATTCATACGGTACTTGTGTGGGTTAAAGTGCTAAGGAATACGGTGCATGTGTATAAGTCTCTCATACGGTACTTTTGTGGTTAGGGTCTGTGTGTCTGCGTATATCTAGAGTTAGGTCCATAAATATTTGGACAGAGACAACTTTTTTCTAATTTTGGTTCTGTACATTACGAACCATGAATTTTAAATGAAACAACTCAGATGCAGTTGAAGTGAAGACTTTCAGCTTTAATTCAGTGGGGTGAACAAAACGATTGCATAAAAATGTGAGGCAACTAAAGCATTTTTTTTAACACAATCCCTTCATTTCAGGGGCTCAAAAGTAATTGGACAATTGGCTCAAAGGCTATTTCATGGGCAGGTGTGGGCAAGTCCGTCGTTATGTCATTATCAATTAAGCAGATAAAAGGCCTGGAGTTGATTTGAGGTGTGGTGCTTGCATGTGGAAGATTTTGCTGTGAACAGACAACATGCGGTCATAGGAGCTCTCCATGCAGGTGAAAGAAGCCATCCTTAAGCTGCGAAAACAGAAAAAACCCACCTGTGAAATTGCTACAACAATACGAATGGCAAAATCTACAGTTTGGTACATCCTGAGAAAGAAAGCAAGCACTGGTGAACTCAGCAACACAAAAAGACCTGGGCATCCACGGAAGACAACACTGTGGATGATCGCAGAATCATTTCCATGGTGAAGAGAAACCCTTTCACAACAGCCAACCAAGTGAGCAACACTCTCCAGGGGGTAGGCGTATCAATATCCAAGTCTACCATAAAGAGAAGACTGCATGAAAGTAAATACAGAGGGTGCACTGCAAGGTGCAAGCCACTCATAAGCCTCAAGAATAGAAAGGCTAGATTGGACTTTGCTAAAGAACATCTAAAAAAGCCAGCACAGTTCTGGAAAAACATTCTTTGGACAGATGAAACCAAGATCAACCTCTACCAGAATGATGGCAAGAAAAAAGTATGGAGAAGGCGTGGAACAGCTCATTATCCAAAGCATACCACATCATCTGTAAAACACGGTGGAGGCAGTGTGATGGCTTGGGCATGCATGGCTGCCAGTGGCACTGGGACACTAGTGTTTATTGATGATGTGACACAGGACAGAAGCAGCCGAATGAATTCTGAGGTGTTCAGAGACATACTGTCTGCTCAAATCCAGCTAAATGCACCCAAAACTCAAAACATACAGCCAAAGCAACCCAGGGGTTTATTAAAGCAAAGAAGTGGAACATTCTTGAATGGCCAAGTCAGTCACCTGATCTTAACCCAATTGATCATGCATTTCACTTGTTGAAGACTAAACTTCAGACAGAAAGGCCCACAAACAAACAGCAACTGAAAGCCGCTGCAGTAAAGGCCTGGCAGAGCATTAAAAAAGAGGAAACCCAGCATCTGGTGATGTCCATGAGTTCAAGACTTCAGGCTGTCATTGCCAGCAAAGGGTTTTCAACCAAGTATTAGAAATGAACATTTTATTTCCAGTTATTTAATTTGTCCAATTACATTTGAGCCCCTGAAATGAAGGGATTGTGTTAAAAAAATGCTTTATTTGCCTCACATTTTTATGCAATCGTTTTGTTCACCCCACTGAATTAAAGCTGAAAGTCTGCACTTCAACTGCATCTGAGTTGTTTCATTTAAAATTCATTATGGTAATGTATAGAACCAAAATTAGAAAAAAAAGTTGTCTCTGTCTAAATATTTATGGACCTAACTGTATGTATGTGTGTGTGAATCTTAATGTGTAACAGTAGACCAACCCAGCAACAAACTTGACGAGTACACTTACACTTGAAGAAAATAGGCAAAGGGTAAGTAGAGTGAAATACCATGATAATACACAAGGGGTAGGTGTAACAATACTCAAGTGCTTTTTTCAAAATAACTATGAATAGTGTTCAAATAATGTAGTGCCATCTTCATAAATAAATAAATAATCCATTAAAAACAGTGACGGTCTTTGAGATAAAATCCAGCATTAAAACAAGAGTAAAAACAACAGTCATCTGGGTCCGTTATGTTCCATTAGACAAGCCCAGCACAACTTCATCTTCGTCTCTCCGGCAAACCCACTGCTTGTGCAGCTGGTGGTGACACCAGCAGCCACAGGCCTCACCACCTGACCTCCCATCTTAGCTACATCAAGTGGCTCCAGCCAGACCGCCTGGGGTCAGTTTTCCTCCCATCATCCTTCACACTCCCTTGTTGTACCTCGGATCCCTAGGGTAGGACTCCACCTCAATCGCCCCCACTCTACCACAAAAAATTAGTGGAGGCAAACTGCTCCAAGAGCGCTTATACTTTGCTCCTCTGTGGGGCCAATGACCATGATACATCTTCCACACTAACTGCCTGGTTTGTCTTGTCTCTTCACCAGATGCTGTTCTCATAGTTCTCTGCTGCTGCTCTCATATATAGTTCATTCTTCATCTCTTTTTCCCTCAGTCCCATGCAGGCCTCTCTTATGCTGCCTCTCCTATTGGAGTGCAGGTGTGAGACGGCACTCCCTCCGTGGCAGTGATGAGGCACCTGACTGAAACTCACACTAGCACGTGCATACTCAATCAACCAAGCGCCTCCATCACCTCTGAAGAAGAGTGTGATTGTGCACACCGACCCCAAAATTGGAGTTTGCACATTGCGGGCCATGATTACTTGTATAAAATCTACTCAAAGTCATGGACCATCTGTCACACATGGTACTAGCTGGGGCTTTGATATTCTTTTCCCACTCTAGTGGGCATTTTAAGAGATATTTTCAGACTCTGTGTGCTGAGGACCCCGAAGTTCATAACAAAATGATCTTCTTAAAGCGAATAAACATTCAATTTCAAATAGAGTAATTAAAAAGGAACTATGGTTTTTGAAAGAATCATTAGCAAAGGTGGATAGATATTTCCAAAATTACTGTGAAGCCCTGAACACTGTCCCCAATCATTTAATTAATTATATTTAATCACTTAAATGACCTGGAAGATGATTACAATTTCTTTTTGATTTGGATAATGTTGTTATTGCCTGGGTTAATATATGGTACCTTTTAGACAGATATGGTGTTAGAGACATTGAAAGCTGACAGAAATCTTCCTGTTTCACCGCAGCTAAGCTAATATGCACCACCGCTGCTATTATACCTGTGGCCGCCCCAAATCTCCGGTATTCACCACCATCTCAATTCAATCTGTCCCGTTGCTGACAGAGTGCAAGGAGGTTGCTGTTAATCTTCTACTGCCACAGTGTTGCCTGGGGAAAGTCATTACATTTAAGAGGAGAGTACACCTATACAAAACACATCGTTTATTTTTTTTCCACAGTTTCCTTGACCAAGCCTGGAAGTGATCTGCTAACCTTATCAACCCCATTCGATAGCCTAAAAGATGCCAATTGCTGCCCAGTCACTCTTGGTGGGAGGTGTCATGCCTGCTTCCAAGTTAAGACCACTAGGTGGTGATTTGCCTCCCCACCTGCATTGCTGGAACCATCAGGAGGTTGCAGCTAAATACACATCTCACTTGCCCTGATGGTACCATTAGGACATGGTACCAGACTGCCTATCTCAGCCTGGATTTCTCCACTGGCTGAGGTTCAAATTCTTCTTTTATGTTTATTTTAATCATTTTGATCCTTTTGTTTATGTTGATATTGGTTGTGTGTATTATTTGCATTACTCTTTGTTTCTTTATATTATCTGTGTATATAATGATATGTGCTTCCTGCAGTTCCTGCCAGTTCATTTAAATACGCTAGGAAGTCAATCAGTTTTGACCATTTTGCTCTTTTTTTTTTTTAAAGGAAACTTTGCCATTGGATGGTTTCTTGGGATGCTGTTTGCTTGGATTGTCTTACTGTTTTAGGCAACTCCTTTTGTCTTCTATGCTCCATGCTGCTTCATTCTTGTTCAAGAGCATTTTCTTTTAAAAAATATTTTTTTTTAAAGATCCAACCTTTGCCCTTACATCTACTTGGTGTTTGGTGGGCAATTCAGAGTATTGCAGGACTCTTTAGTGCCTTTAACTCCATTTTCATAATAATCAGTATGTTACAAAAGAAATAAACTAAAGATTACTTTACCTTGAATTTGCTGTGTAGCAGTTGGTGAAGACCTCAAAGATTAATTTGCTGCATTTCCCCGTTTCCCTACAACTTGTTCTGCAGATACGATAGTCATCTTTAATTAATTTCCCCTCAACACTTTTCAAAAAACCAAAATAAGACCATATTTCAAACTTAGTCCTCTACGAAGGGTGAAGGAGCTTTGAACTATTGTCACTGCCTTTCTCCACAGATATATTAAAAGTGCTTGATGACAAATTTGCATGCTAAGCATGCATTATTACATAATTTTTAGCAAACACTTCACATCATTTTTAACACAAACTTTGTTTTTTAAAAAAACACAGTAATCAACATTGGGTATAGCAATAATCAAAATATAAAGCATAGTAACTGTATAGTAACTGTCAGTTATTTGAATTTCACATTGGTATATTGTAAAAATCAGTAACTGTTTCAACCCTCATCTGGAATGACCTCTAGCAAGAGAGGATGACTCTGCTAAACATTCCTTGTTTAATGCTAACAAATACTTACCACTCCAACACTAACAGGGAGAAATAATACATACAGTTGTGCTGAGAAATTTACATACCCTGGCAGAAATATTGGTCATTGTTTGGAAAATATAAGTAATCCTGCAGAAAGCTTTCCAGGCAAAGCAATTTACAGTAATCCCTCCTCGATCGCAGGGGTTGCGTTCCAGAATCCCCCGTGAAAGGTGAAAATCCGTGAAGTAGAAACCATATGTTTATATGGTTATTTTTATATTGTCATGCTTGGGTCACAGATTTGCACAGAAACACAGGAGGTTGTAGAGAGACAGGAAGTTTATTCAAACACTGCAAACAAACATTTGTCTCTTTTTCAAAAGTTTAAACTGTGCTCCATGACTAAACAGTCTCACAATTAAAGAAATGCAAACATATCTTCCTCTTCAAAGGAGTGCACATCAGGAGCAGAGAATGTCAGACAGAGAGAGAGAAAAAAGCAAACAAAAATTAATAGGGCTGTTTGGCTTTTAAGTATGCGAAGCACCGCCGGACAAAGCAGCTGCAAAGATGTACAATGTAAAGGTAGTCTTTCAGCATTTTTTAGAGGAGCGTCTGTATCCTCTAGGCCAGTGTGTGAACAGCCCCTCTGCTCACACCCCCTCCGTCAGGAGCAGAGAATGTCAGAGAGAGAGACAGAGAAAAACAAACAATCAAAAATCAATACGTGCCCTTCGAGCTTTTAAGTATGTGAAGCACCGTGCGGGAAGCATGTCGCTTGACAAAGCAGCTGCACAGATGGGAGCAATGTGAAGGTAATTTTTCAGCATTTTTAGACGAGCGTCCGTATCGTCTAGGGGTGCAAACAGCCCCCCTGCTCACACCCCCTCCGTCAGGAGCAGAGAATGTCAGAGCAAAAGAGAGAGAGAAAAGCAAACAATCAAAAATCAATACGTACTGTTTGATCTTTTAAGTACGCGAAGCACAGTGCGGGAAGCATATCGCTTGACAAATCAGCCATATGTAAGCCCAGCAAGGAAGAGAGCAATGTGAAGGTAATCTTTCAGCGTTTTTTGAGGAGCACCCGTACCCTCTAGGGGTGCAAACAGCCCCCGTGCTCACAATATAGTTGAGGAGTTTTATTTAATTCGTAATACGTGCTCTGGTTGGGTAGCTTCTCAGCCATCTGCCAATAGCGTCCCTTGTATGAAATCAACTGGGCAAACCAACTGAGGAAGCATGTACCAGAAAATAAAAGACCCACTGTCCGCAGAAATCCGCGAACCAGCAAAAAATCTGCGATATATATTTAAATATGCTTACATATAAAATCCGCGATAGAGTGAAGCCGCGAAAGTCGAAGCACGATATAGCGAGGGATTACTGTATTATCATATAAAGGGTAATTGTGTGTGCCCTTTAAATCATAATGATAACCAAAATCATTCAAATGGGCCTGATCAAAAGTTTACTTAAACTTGAATGTTGGGGCTGATAATGTACATACAAGTTGACACACACAGGTTCAAATTAACGGTAATTAAGAGAGAGTTTCCACACCTGTAACTTCTGTGATTGCAATCAGTGTATGTATAGATAGTCAAATTAAATTTGTGCTGAGCTGCACTGACTTTGCTGGATACCGAGCCATGGGGAAAGCAAAAGCACTGTCAAAGGAACTGCGATAAAAGGTTGTTGAATTGTATAAATCAGGAAAATGATATAAAAAGATATCCAGAGATCTGAAAATGCCTGTCAGCAGTGTTCAAATTCTGATAAAATAAGTGAAAAGTTAGGGGTTCTGTTGTTTTCCAATCCACAGTCAGGTAGACCAACCAAGATTTCAACTGCCCGTATCTTTTGTTCAGATGCCAAGAAAAACCCACAAGCCACTTCAGCCGAAACGTGTTTCTCTGTAAAAAAGTGGTGTTGCTGTTTCAAGATGCACAATAAGGAGAAACTTGAAAAAAAAAAAAATGGGCTGCACAGTTGAGATGTAAGAAAAAACAACTTCACTGTGCCAACATCACAAAACAGTCTGCTTATAATATGCCAAACAGCATCTAGACATTCCTCAAAACATCCTTTGGAAGGATGAGACACAACAAGGCTCATGACGAAAAGTACACCGTCCACACTGTGAAGCATATTGGTGGATCACTGATGTTCTGGGGGTGTGTGAGATATAGCAACACTGGTAACTTAGTGAAAAACGATGCCAAGATGAATTCAACATGCAACTGGAAAATATTGGAGAACAACTTGCAATCATCCTTCTGGAAGCTGTGCATGGAATGCACTTAGATCTTTCAGCATGACAATTATCCAAAAACACAAGGCCAAGTCGATCCCACAGTCTCCTGACCTCAATATCACTCAGCCACTTTGGGGAGATCTTAAACGTGCATTTCATGCAAGTCAACCCTAGAGGCTTTTTGTCAAAAAGAATGGGCAGCTCTACCACCAGAGGAAATCAAGCATCACCCTCAACTATCACAAAAGACTGCATGCCATCATTGATGATAAATGGGGTAATACACAGTATTATGAATTAAGGGTATGCAAACTTTTGAACACTGACCACCTTATTATTTTCCTTGTTACTATGTTTTGTTTAACAGTTAAGCTATTCTGTGATGCCTAATAGTTTCATTTGGATTCCGTTAAAAGTAAATGAAATGTGTTTTGCCTGATCAGTCAACCTTTCTTTAAAGTATGGCACACATCTTACAAATTCTGCCAGTGTATGTAAACTTATGAGCACAACTGCAGTCTGCAAATGATTTAATATAGTAAAGGAAACACATAAAAAAAAATAAACATACATAAAAGTAAATAACTGTTACTAAGGGAAACCTTTACCCAATACACAACACTCAAACCAAACTCAAACAAAATGACTCCTTTAAAATACAATTTCTTTACATAAAGATGGCAATAGCAAAGCCTTCATCCTTAGTAAGGTAATTTATTTCTCTATAGTAATGTTCTAGAGTGACAATCAAAGAGGATGCCAACACAGAGATTCCTATTTGATTTGGGGTGCTTCAATAATGTTTTTTAAAGCCAATACCGATCACTGTTTATATGTTACTTGGTTGGTCGATTCTGATTTTTTTCCTGTGTATTCCTTTTTATACTATGCTCCTGCATAAACAGATCCATAGATAGATGACTTATGTCATATATTTAAGTGGACAATTAAATCATAAAGTTACAGTGTTAAAGTTACATAAACTCAAACAGTGTTCATTTTAATTTAAAGTAAAAAGTAAAAAGGTTTGAATTCAACAAAGCAGTTTTTCTGATTGCGCAGGGCGACTTCTCCGATTCCTTTTCAGAGTTTATTAATCCACTTTATTTAATGCAAAAGCTAGTATTCCAATCAGCTCTCACTCTCTGGTAAAACAAGTCTCGACATGTTATTCTTTCTTTACACTGTAGGAAGCTTGATTGGGGGGGAAAAAAGAAAAAAAAAAGACAAAAGCTGGGTCAACTACCATAATATCTTGTGTAAAGGAGCACTGCAACTGAATTACATTAAGATTAGAAAGGCAGGACTTTATCCAATTCCTCTACACTGAGAGCATCTAGTTGTGATATCTGTAATGCATCCAAAAACGCATTAGGCTTGGCTTCTTTAACACTAGAATTACCAGAGCCTACGAAAAAACTCGTAAATCCGTCCCACCTTAAATCGCGTCTTAAATCCGTTTGCACCTCTCCGCCAGAGTCCTTTGTCATCTAAATGTGCTGATAAACAAAAGCTACTAGCAGCCAGCTATTCCATCCCCCCACCGACTTAGAACGAATTTCTCCTAGCTCATGCCTTGCCTTGATTTGATTATCTGGGATTGAAGTGGAGTTTTAGAGTGGAAATAATATAGTGTTATTTGGAATACACGCATTTCATGTGTGTTCCGTTTCTATAGTAGTCTGTGCAAGCACATTTTTAAAACAGAAACGTTTTTCATATTCTAATAGTAAATGACAAAATGTAGGCATAAACTATATAACGTATGAAGCCTGAAGTCCATATATCAAAGAAACACTTTCACAAAAGGTACAAATAAGAGAACACGTGCGCTTTTATTCAAAAATATAACTGCACAAAAAAAAAAGTCGCGTTAGCATGCCACATTGACATTCTTACTACAACCGCCGCGGTGGCGTAATGGTATCAGCTCCTGACTGGGGATCAGAGGGTGGCGAGTTCTATTCCGCACGGCTCCACTTCGAGAAGTGAACTGCTCTTATTCTTACAATTTTAGAATAACAACATAAATTTGATTTCAGTCTGTAACAGCCGGTGTAACTTATGATACTGGTAAAGGTTAGCTTTTTTTTTTTTTTTTTTTTTTTTTAATTCACTTTTCATTCTCACAGTCGCATTCAGAATCAATCCATACAACCCCATCTGACATAAAGACGCGCTATAGGTCTGCAGTGTACCACGATGCATACTACCGCCCCTCCCCCCAAAAGGGTTCTGACACACAAACGCTGGCGAAGCTGCCTTCTTCGTATCTCACCGTCACTTGAAATCAGCAGTTCTTAGCATTGCACCACGCAAGCTGTCGTATCAACCACCAACTGTAACTTGCTTTCTTTATTCTTCGGTTATAGTCTTGAATAAAAGTACACTTTTATTTATGTGAAAACAGCTGTGTCAGATGGGGTTGTATGGATTGATAAGCAGCTAAGAACTGCTGATTTCAAGTGACGGTGAGATACGAAGAAGGCAGCTTTGCCAGCGTTTGTGTGTCAGAACCCTTGGGGGGGGGGGGGGGGGGGGGGGGCGGTAGTATGCATCGTGGTACACTGCAGACCTATAGCGCGTCTTTATGTCAGATGGGGTTGTATGGATTGATTCTGAATGCGACTGCGAGAATGAAAAGTGAATTAAAAAAAAAAAAAAAAAAAAAAAAGCTAACCTTTACCAGTATCATAAGTTACACCGGCTGTTACAGACTGAAATCAAATTTATGTTGTTATTCTAAAATTGTAAGAATAAGAGCAGTTCACTTCTCGAAGTGGAGCCGTGCGGGATCGAACTAGCTACCCTCTGATCCCCAGTCAGGAGCTGATACCATTACGCCACCGCGGCGGTTGTAGTAAGAATGTCAATGTGGCATGCTAACGTGGCTTTTTTTTTTGTGCAGTTATATTTTTGAATAAAAGCGCACGTGTTCTCTTATTTGTACCTTTTGTGAAAGTGTTTCTTTGATATATGGACTTCAGGCTTCATACGTTATATAGTTTATGCCTACATTTTGTCATTTACTATTAGAATATGAAAAACGTTTCTGTTTTAACTCTTTTAGGGCGGATGTCGACTTTTGTCGACAGGAGGGGTTGAAGGCGAATGTCGACAAAAGTCGACATCCAGGGATAGGGGGCGACAATCAGCTGTTAATGGCGACAAATCTCACCGTCACGTCACAGGCATTCCCTCTGTGCTTGGAGGAATGCTAGACTCGTTGACTCGGCAAATAAACATTGCGTGTGCGTGAGTTGCGAAATGTAAACAAAGGCAAGATGGCACCGACATGTGAAAAGGCAGCGAAGCAAGTGCAGAAAAGAAAACACTCGGCAGACGATGTTTTGCGCATTATTGCGGAGTCGGACTCTTGATTTTTCAGAATCAGACTTTATTGGCAGTGATCAGGAGATCGAGCAAGAGAGTTAGAAGCAGGCATCAGCTGATCAGACACCAGCCGATGCCGCGCGAGCGGATCTGCTGCCAGTTGAGTGCCTTCGCGCAGCCGATGCTTCTACGGCAAGGTTCGCATGGGATAAATACACAGACATTGATCCGTTGAGAGCCGATCTGGCTACCGGTGTTTACAAGACGGCATGGCTTGCTGTTGGACACGACAGATCACCAGATGCTGTACTTCAGGCTGCTCTCTCCTGATGCTGCTTTTCAGCTACTGTCAGACGAGACAAACAGGTAGGCAGAGATTTTTTTTGAATCGCGGGCTGCGTTTGCATTGCATTCTCGTTTTTCAAAGTGGAAACCCACAACGAAAGACGAGATGAAGCGCACTGTGGCATTACAAATAGAGATGGGACAGAACTGGTGATATAACTTCAGGGAGCATTGGTCCAAATGTGTTTTGTCCCCTGGTGGCTTAGGTACGTGCTGCTGCAAAGTTTTATTCACTTCTGTAATAAACAGAAGCAAATCCCATGGGGTGAGCCAGGCTATAATGCCATACATAAAGTTCATAAAGTTTCAGAAGATGAAAAGAGGTGACAATACGGTTTTCATGCAGGCAGAAAACTTGGTGGCAGTGGCATGGCTCGATGGCAAATGGGTGACTTGTCCCTCTACAGTACACACTAATAATATATGTTAGAAAGTGCAGCAACAGACAATTGAAAAATAGGCACCAAAGCAACACATATTGTAAGGAGTGCAATGTGGCAATGACTGAAATTGGTTGCTTTGAGCGAGATCAGACTTTGCTGTGTAAAATGTATGTGATATGTATGTGAAATCATAGAGTATGCAGGCTCATACAACATGCAAGACAGTAACATTTGTCAAAAGTAAATATTTTTTGTTGATTTGATATGTTAAACAATTGCTTTGTGTTCTTTTTTAAAAAATGTTAGTTTTTGGAAAAATATTCAGCCCTGGGAGAAAAGAAACAAAAAAAAAATTAGCCCTAAAAGAGTTAAAAATGTGCTTGCACAGACTACTATAGAAACGGAACACACATGAAATGCATGTATTCCAAATAACACTATATTATTTCCACTCTAAAACTCCACTTCAATCCCAGATAATCAAATCAAGGCAAGGCATGAGTTGGGAGAAATTCGTTCTAAGTCGGTGGGGGGATGGAATAGCTGGCTGCTAGTGGCTTAGGCTGACTTCAAAGCAATAAAGGGGAAGGCTCAGCGGTGCATAGGTAAACGGCCAGAGTTAAGACGCCGATCAGGCACAAGGGGCAGTAGAAGCAGATGAAGTAGTAAAATTTTATTTATTTGTTTATTTTAGATTGAACGGTTCTTAGCGGTCCAGAGGCAGAACAGAACAGTTAAGCAGGCAAATGTGTAAGGGTTCATTAATAAGGGAGAGTACAAACAGTGCAGTGGAAGCTTTTAAGTAAGGAATAAGAGAAGCACACAGTTAGAAGAATAGACAGAAAAAAGTAGGACAAAGAACAAACAGCAGGTAGCTGAGAGGGAGAACAGTACAGGAGCTTAAGGGGACAAGGTGTAAAATAGCTGTAGCAGTTCTTAGTGATACCATTTAAGCTAAAATCATTTAATTTTAAGAAAAAAAATGTTAAGGCAGTTTTACTAATTCTAAATCAAATTTTAATAATGAGGCCAGCGCAATGCAAGTCCTGTTGGATGTTGGACTTTTTAGATGATGGTTTGGAAGAGCCAGTTATCTATGAGGGCTACATCTGCAGGAGATGCCAGCTGACCCAGCACCTGGAGCTCAGGGTCACTGAACTGGAGGAGGAGTTGGCTGGCCTGTGTTGTAGTAGAGACTTGGCGGACCTGACCCAGCTGTCCTTTAGAGAGATAGTGTACACCCCCAAGGTGGCACAGGAGGAGATTCCAGACCAGACAGGTCAAAATAGGTGGGTCATGGTCACAAAGCATAAGGTAAAGGGTGCACACTGTCCAGGGGCATCAAACTCAGAATTAGAAAGTGTCAAACCGTTATCACGTCCTTGCGGATTCTGATGTGGTAGACAGGGATAAGGAGCCCCAACGGGCCACCTCAAAACCAGTTCCCAGAAAGAGAGAGGTAGTGATAGTTGGGGACTCAATCATTTGGGGGACTGAAGTACAGGTGTGCTCCAGAAACAGAGAGTCTTGCAGAGTGTGCTGCCTTCTAGGTGCACAGGTGGGGTACCTCCCTGGAAGCGGGGATAGGCTCTTGGCCAGAGCGGGGTTGGATCCAGTTGTCATTGTCCGTGTTGGAACAAATGATATACAGAAGGGTAGTCTGTCAGTTCTGTGAGCCAAATTCAAAGAGTTAGGTGCCAGGCTGAGGAGCAGAACTGAGAAGGTAGTCTTCTCTGAAGTTCTGCCTGTGCCACCCACTAGTCCAGGTAAGACTGAAGAGATTAGAAGGCTTAACACGTGGCTCAAATCTTGGTGCAGGGTAGAAGGGTATAGTTTATGGGGCATTGAGACTCCTTTTGGAACAGATGGGACCTGTTCTGCCGTGACAGGTTACATCTGAACTGGAGGGGCACCAATGTACTGGGGAGGCATATGAGTAGGCTAGTTGAGGATTATTTAAACTAGGGAATTGGGGGCAGGGAGTTTAGGACAGGCCAGGTGTAGATTTGTGCATAGAGGAAGAAATAATGGTATAGAAATAAAAATGCATAGTAATGTAAATTCTAAGCCAACATTTAAGAAGGAGTAACACATTAAAATAGCTTTCCTTAATGCTAGAAGTATCAAAAATAAAGTACCGGTAAGTGAGTTTGAGCTGTATGTAGCAGAGCATACTTATGATATTATAGCAATAACGGAAACCTGGCTAAATAACAAAAATGAGGATACATGTAACACAGAGGGTTACACATTTTTAGGAAGGATAGACAGAACAGAAAAGGAGGTGAGTTGCTGTTTATGTCAAACAGAATTTAAGTGTAAGTCCTCTTCAGTTGGACGATGAGCCCCATCTTAGTGAGGACATGTGGCTTGGCATGGAAAATACTAGGGAAAAAGGTCTTAATTTATGAGTGTGTTATTGACCACCAAATTCAGACAGTAATTTCAAAACACATCTTCTTTGTAATATCAAAAGGACAAGTTTACAGGGAGATAGTATAGTCATGGGGAACTTTAATTATCCAAATATTAACTGGGATAACCTTGCAGATGGAGGAGCACAAGAGCAAGAGTTTTTAGAAGTAATCAGTGACTGTTTTTTAACACAGTATGTTAAAGCACCAACACAGGGTGGAGCTTGTCTGGATTTAGTATTGTGTAATAATCAAGATAGAATTGAAGAGATAGAGGTGATTGAACCACTAGGGTCAAGTGACCATAATAAAATACAATTCTCAGTATTTTGTAAGAGTGCAGATGCAAAGATGAAAATTGTTAAGTTGTGTGTCCTGCGGTGGGTTGGCACCCTGCCCGGGATTGTTCCTGCCTTGTGCCCTGTGTTGGCTGGGATTGGCTCCAGCAGACCCCCGTGACCCTGTGTTTGGATTCAGTGGGTTGGAAAATGGATGGATGGATGGATGAACTTTGGAAGGGGAAATTCTGACCAGATGTGACAAAGTCTAAGGAGGATACACTGGGATAAGCTTTTAAGTGTGGACACAGTCGAGGAACAGTGAAACAGGTTTAAAAATGTTTTACATGTAATGCAGGACAGATACATACCTAAATTTAGAATTAATAGGAAATTTCAAAAAACTCCACGGTGGATTAATAAAGATTTAAAAAAGAAGCTGCAAAGGAAAAAACTTCTTTATAAGGCATATAAGACTAATGACTGCAAAGTGAATCATTGAGTGTATGAGAACATGAGAGCAACCATTAAGAAGACAGCTGGAGAGGAATATAGCAGATAAGGCAAAAGAAGACCCTAAGAGATTCTTTTAGTATTTTAGTAGTAAAAGATCAGTCAAGGAGGAGGTGAAGTGCATCAGAAATAGTAGAGGGAATTAAAAGATACAGACAATGAAAATAGTAGATGCCCTAAACTTAAATTTTTCTGAGGTCTTCAACAAGTGAGCAAGTGGATAACCTCCAAGAGGTAAACAGGAATACTAAGGAGGTACTGAGGGATTTGGAAATTGTAGAGGGAGAAGTCCTGCTCAGATTAAATTGGTTGAAATCAAACAAATCACCAGGACCACATAATATTTACCCTTGAGTTCTTAAGGAGGCTAGCAAGTACATATATAAACCCTTGACACATAATTTTATGAGGTCACTGCGCACTGGAGAGATTCCGAAGGACTGGAAAATGGCAAATATCATCCCATTATATAAAAAGGGTGACAGCGCAGATCCAAGCAACTATAGGCCAGTAGGCTTAACATGCATCGCACGAAAATTAATGGAAGGAATTATTAAGGGTCCTGCGGTGGGTTGGCACCCTGCCCGGGATTCGTTCCTGCCTTCTGCCCTTTGTTGGCTGGTATTGGCTCCAGCAGACCCCCGTGACCCTGTTTTCGGATTCAGCAGGTTGGAAAATGGGTGGATGGATGGATGAATTATTAAGGATAAGATTGAGCAACACCTGGCAAGGACAAGACTTATTAGTCAACATGGGTTCAGAAGAGGGAGGTCATGTTTTACTAACCTGCTGGAATTCTATGAAGAGGAAATAAAAGGATATGACTGAAGTGGAGTATATGATATTATTTATCTTGACCTTCAGAAAACATTTGATAAGGTGCCACATAAGAGGTTGGGCATCAAACTAATAGATGTGGGAGTTCAGGGTGATGTTTTCAGATGGGTGCAGAATTGGCTCAGACACAGGAAGCAGAGGGTGATGGTGCGAGGAACCACATCAGAATTGGCTCTCTTTCTCTCCCCCCCAATCCTGCCTACCCACATGAGGCAAGACCACACTTCACAAAGTTCCAGTACTCTGTCATACCTAGAGACAGAGCATGTCCAAAACAAAACAAGCCCCCCAGCAGCAGTGCATAAGGATTAAAATAGACATATCTATTGACAGTACAGTCCAAATACTATACACAAACAATATAACCTTAAACAGTCCTGAGAGAGTAAACCCAGAGAATAATGTTAAACAGTAGTGATTGCCCTGGATAAGCAGATAACGTTTGATATTAAGCCCTAATACAATAAACAGGATATGATGTTAAACAGTAGTAGTAGCCCTGGATAAGCAGATAACATTTGATATTAAGCCCTAATACAATAAACCAAGGGTATGATGTTAAACAGTCCCCTATGAAAAAAAAATATAAATATATTACACTCATGTAAACAAAAAGTGGCAGAGAAGGAAATAGGATGTACTGTATAATTACGGTACCAGTATAATTGCAAATGGATCAAACAGCAGGTAAGATCTTCTTTGCCATGCCAGGGCCCAATGCAACTCACAACTGTATTTCAAAAAGTGTCGGGATCAGTTTTCTCAGCTCTTTTTCTGCTTCCTCCATAGATGCAAAAATGTAGATCTTGCCTTCAATATCCACTTTCAGTTTGGCAGGATACAAGAGGCTGTATCTGATCTCGGCTTTACGTAAATGCTGTTTGTTGCTGTAAAATGCATCACGTTTAGCAGCTGTTGAAGGTGAGAAATCAGGGAAAATATGAATGTGGTTATTTTCAAAAACAAGGGGGGACCCAAAAATAACGAGAATTTTTTTTAAATAAAATTGTGTATTTCTCTGAACATTCTCAAAATTTAATCACCCTCAAAATACTCTCCCTGAGGCAAAATACACTTGAGAAACCGTTGTCATCCTGTTTTTCCATGAGAAATTATCTCACACTCAATGCTGTGTGGGCAGGAGAGTTGTCATGATGCAGAAGCCACTCGCCTGATCACAGCAATTCGGGTTGTTTTCTCCGCACTGAATCACGCAATTGCTTGGGCACTTCACGGTAAAAACCCTTGCCTGGCTCAAAGTTTCTTCTTTGAAAGCCTCTCAAAGCATTGTGACAGCTTCTGCTGCTGTTTTCCCCAAAAGAAAACAGAACTTATAAGAATAACGTGTTTGCATCAAGTCTGCCATCACAAATTCGACAAAGACGGTAACAGAGGCTTAAGAAAAAAAATTACACTGACCTTACAGACCTTTTCCCAAGATCACCGCTTGGCCAAATGATGCATAAGGCAGTCTAATACACGTACCTAGGCAGCAAATGATGGAACTAATGTCACTCCAGCCTCCAGAAAAAAAAATTCTCGTTATTTTTGGGTCCCCCCTCATATAATCTTTTGTTTCTGTCTGAGAAGTAACATTATATGTAATTTAAATTGTAATTTTTCAAAGAGCAAAATGAGAGTCCTGGTTTTTGAGGTATTCGGTCCATGTATGCGGTAAGCTGCTGCTATCTTGGTATCTGAATTGAAGTCTTGCACTTTGCATTCGGAATTTACAGCCGTTGCTTTTCCGTCTGCGGTAGATGCCAGTTGTTCAGCTATTTCAATACGAGTTGTGAATGTTTAGTTAACGTGTTCAAACTGAGCGTCAAGTGCTCTAAGTTTATTCTCAAACTTAGACACATTTTCCTGCATTTGTTCCTCAATTTTTTCTAGCATACCTTTAAAGATTGCCTCAAAGCGATTACTTAAACGTTTTTCCTGGTCTTTTAATATCATGAAGCAGCTTCTTGTTTGTCTTGTGTATGCCTTTTATTTCTTTCTCTAGGTCCTCCTTTATATTATTCTTGATTTCCTTTATGTCTTATGCAGTGGCCATTGTGGCGATCATTACCTTCAACTCAGACAGATCACTTCGGTCTTCTCTGTGCTCTGCGGGTGAAGTAGCAAGCCCAGCTTGAGTCACTTGCACATTTGCTCCCACTTTCGCACTCAGCTAGAGACGATGCAGTAGCATCAGGTCCTGGGAAAATCTGTGCTTTCGCCTATCTGTTCCAGGTCAGTCTCTGGCAGGTCGTACCTTGAGCTTGAACTTGATGCCCGTTTAGGTTTGGATGAAGCTTTAGCTGTGTTTTCCATTTCTTTCTGAGCTTTTTATCTACTACTCCTACTGTATATGCTTGCAATATACTATAATTGAACCCCATCGGGTTGAGTAAATACAGGATACCTCGGGAAGACAAAAAAAAGAGAGAAAAAAAATAACACTGCTGCTAATGGAGTTCCGCCTCAGACGTCCATCTCCCGTAACTGACGAGATAATACATTTTCACACAAATGATATAGCTCAAAAGTGCTATACAAGATATAAAAGTAGTTAGATGCAAAGAAAAACAAATTAAAATTAGATAAGTAAAATAATGCATAAATAGTATATAAAATAAATAATACACTCTTACATAAGATAGATAAATGCTTAAGAGAAATAGAGTCCTTAAATAGTCTCTAAATGACATTCCAATTGTAAAGTCAGTTAGTCAGGTTATACAAAAAAAAAAAAAAAAATCCACTTATGCTGGAGATAAAAAAAAAATAAATAAATAAAACAATCTGTAGGGGTTCCTGGCCCAAAACCTGCCAATCCCACACGGCATTCTATCTAACATAAATTTTAAGTAGTTCTTTATATGCAATACCTGTCTACTGTGAATGCCATCATAATGATCTGCAATTATTTAACACTAGAATTACCAAAGCCTACAAAAAAACATGTAAAATTTGAACTTGTTTCAGTCCGTTTCAAATGAGAACTAACAGCGTCAGATCTGAGGCGGGGGGTTGTATCTTGATCATGACTGAGAGAATAAAAATTAAAAAAAAAAAAAAGCTAACTTTTACAAGTACTATAAATTTACACCGGCTGTTACAGACAAAAATCAAGTGAATGTTTTTATTGTATAATAAATAACAATATGAGCAGCTCACTACTCAAAACGGTAAATTCACGAGGCACCCAGGATCGAACCCGCAGCCTCTTGATTACAAGTCAGCACGAAAGCTGTCGTATTATACTTGTACCTTTTGTGAAAGTGTTTATTTGATTTACCCTCTAAAACTCCAGCACTTCACTCCAAGATAATCAAGACTTGAGCTGGGAGAATTTTTTGTCCTTTCTGCGGTGGTGGGGGCATGGTATAGCAGGCTGCTTGCTGCTTGTGTTGATCGACACATTTACAAGACAAAAGACGCTGACGGAGAGGTATGAAGGGATTTAAGGTGGGTCGGAATTACAAGTTTTTTCGTAGGCTTTGGTAATTCTAGTTTTAATGTATGTAGGTACTAATGTACAGAGTTCCAGTTTGATAACTTGGTGTATGAAGTATATTATTCAGAAAAATGTATTATCTAATAAAATATTTAACCTTTTTATGTAGATGTGGCAGTGCTCCTGTTCTTTTGCATACAAGGACAAGATGCAGGGTGATTATGCACTATTTGTGACTGAAAAAATTCAGGGATAAAAATGTTTTTAATTGTAAACGTGTCTCTTTTTTGTATATCATAGAAATAAATGAATTGACTATTAAACATAGTGTGGTAGAGTGACATAGTAGTCATGTGGGTTTTCTTTACATTAGTTCAGCACCCTAAAGATATGCAAGTAATTAATTTAGACTCCATTTCAAAGGTCTGTTTTCACTTTGGCATTAAAGAGTCTGTTTCTGTTGATCAGTTCCAAAAAAGCCAAATTAAGACCATTGAGATTTAATATTGTATGAAAATAAAATGTGAAAACTTCCAATGGTGTGAATACTTTTTATAGCCACTGTATACAAATGTACTTTGCAGTGGAATGGCATGTTCAGAGTTAGTTCATGTTTTGTACCTAAAGCAGCTAGGGTGTGCTGCTGCACCCTATGAGCAAGAGCAGTAATGTGTTGGTTCAGCAAAATGAATACAGTATCTTTGAATAAGTATGTTATTAAAACAGTAATTATGGGACTATAAAGCATTGAACAAATCTACTTTGTTGATTAAGGGTAAGACGATGACGTGGGTCTGAGAAAGAGCTTTAATGATTGTTTGGTCTGAGAACAGGCTACAGTAGGTACAGTTTGGTTTGGGACTGTACATTTTTATAAAACTATACCAAGGTTATTGTCATTAACAATTAAAAAAGTATTTTGTTAAAATAAAGATACAACTAAAAGCTGAATCATAAAATGAAAACTAAACTGAAATTAAAACAGCACACTTAAAAATTCACTTAAATAAAATGTTATTGTTGAAAACAAAAAAACTGTTGTTTTGAATATTTTAAATGAACCAATTGCCAATAGCCTACTATTAACCATAGTTCCCTTTGAGGTGTGAGAATGTATGGTCATGCACAAGCTGAGTTTCAACACACAACATTTTTAGCAAACAAAGAAGCAAGCCAAGAAATCCTCCTGCTGAAAATTTACAAATGAGAAACAGCACATAGATAATCTTTTTGCTAGTCAGTTATTAAAATGTGGTGTGGAAATTCCACACGTGAATCCTTCGAAAACTGATAAAAAAGTGACACAATTAGCTTGTCTTATGCGCAATGCTATTACTGAACAGTTTGACAGGTGCTTGCCTTGAAGTATCTTTGCTTTGGGGAACAAAGTGACACAAAGCTTGAAGACCAAATAATTCAACAAATAAGAATTTGAAGAAGAACTTCCTGATATCTAATCTGAGCTCAAGCTGTTGAATCAAAGAAAAGCCCCAGAGATGGCGTTTTGGGACAAATTAGCTGTGCTATCAAGTAGTCAAAATTTGTAACAAAATATTTTTAATCACCACTGTTTTTATTCACAATGATATGTAAAGTATAACTGGCTTGAAGTGAGTACAGTTGCTTTATATAAAATGTGCAAACAAAATACACACTGATGTGCAAAGAGGTTTAATAAAGTCAACTTGAAAATTCACTCCATTACGTAGATCATCTTATCATTGAGCCTCCTTAAGATTACTGGCACCAGTAAACCTATACATTGTTTTTTCAAAACTGTTCTCCACTGTTAGTTTTCTTTCCCCCCCCCCCCAGTTTCTTTGTTGTTATAGTTGTATTGTTTTTGTCAGTTTTAGGAACTATTTATGCATGAATAAATGGATGATTGGAAAACAATATTTGGTATTTAAAAAAATACATTTTAAAAATATGTTTACATGTGTTTTGTAATGCATACAAATTTAATATCATTACATATTGCATGAATACATACCTGCCTAACAATATTTAGTGTTGACAGGGTAATGTAACTGAAAATGATTTATTCACAAAAAAGTATTTCCTCATTCCAACTCTGGCCTTAGAGAAAGCATTGCTGTTTGCTGTCCCTCCTTTTTCAATAAGTGAATGCACTATATGGCTATGTAGCCTAATGAGCACAATGGTTGCAAGCTGCCTAGACAGAAATTATTTTAATGTTTTAAACATTTGCATGCAGCAAATAATTGGTTGTAAATGGTTAAGTACTGTCTGGGTGCACTTTATGTATGACACTGACAGTAACAAGAGCAAGTGAGCAATCAATGATGTTTCTTTTTGTGGAGATCATTTAAAGGGAAAGGATCCAATAACTTTAAAAGTACTTTTGTTCTGCTTTTGCAAAGATGTTGATTAAGAGATTGAGGACCACAGCATGCTGAAAAAACACAAACCTAGAAAGGATGGTAAAATGACAGGTTATCTTGGTCTCATTTTATCTTATTTAAAAATAAATTAATTTTATCTTTCTCCGCAGAAAATTGCTGTCTGGTCACCTCAGTCAATCAAATGCAAAAGGAGAGAAAGTACACTGGTACAGCTACAGTAGACCCCATTATCCGTGCTACAATTGACTGAGGTTCCACATTATCCAAGGTGAACTTGTAAGTAAAATACACTAATTTTCTATTAATTCATAAAAGCTTTTCTGTGACTACTGTACATTTAAATACTATATTTTAACCTCTACTGTACTAAGTGAGCAGTGGAGGAACTGGTGACCATGGGAATATGGACATGAATTACTCACCCCTTGGCTATTGTCAGTGTGTCACCAGCGTTAACCATATACACATGCTCAACTCTTTCGTTTTGGATTTTTGTGTTTAAACATTTCAAAGCACTGTGGTGAACTGCCAGTGGGAACTGCACACCCACATTCTATTGCTTATAGGGAAGCGCTTTGTAGCATGAGTTAAATAAAGAGCTCCATCCATTAACCATTCAGAGCCCGTCTCTGACCAATGTGAGTGGTGCAATTCTCTGGTGATGTCAGCCCCCACCTTTTCTACGCAGTGTCGCCACTAGAGAGGCAAATCTGTTTTATCCAAGTTTTCAGCTATCTGAGGTAGCACTGGTCCACATTACCTTGGATAAATGGGGTTCTGCTGTGTTTATTTAATGTCTAGGAGGCTGTGTAAACTATCTGCATTCATAGGGTATTTAGTCCAAAGATTAAAATGCCAAGAGCTTATGAATAAATCACCTGGTTCTTGAACATACAGATACTGCTACAATGTAAGACACATGTAATAAAACATTTGGAAGATAATGTTGTAAACATGGTTAAAGCAATAAAGGATCTTAGTGAGTTTTTCATAGGATTACTGGTATGTTTCCACAATCCTTTTGCTGTACAGTAATCCCTCGCTATATCGCACTTCGACTTTCGCAGCTTTACTCCATCGCGGATTTTATATGTAAGCATATTAAAATATATATCGCGGATTTTTTGCTGGTTCGCAGATTTCTGCGGACAATGGGTCTTTTAATTTCTGGTACACGCTTCCTCAGTTGGTTTGCCCAGTTGATTTCATACAAGGGACGCTATTGGCAGATGGCTGAGAAGCTACCCAACCACAGCGCGTATTATGTATTAAATAAAACTCCTCAAATATATTGTGAGCACGGAGGCTGTTTGCACCCCTAGAGGACACAGCCGCTCCTCAAAAAACACTGAAAGATTACCTTCACACTGCTCCCTTCTTTGCTGGGCTTACATGTGGCTGCTTTGCAACCGATATGCTTCCCGCATGGTGCTTTGCATACTTAAAAGATCAAACAGCACATATTGATTTTTGATTGTTTGCTTTCCGCTCTCGCTCACTCGCTCTGACATTCTCTGCTCCTGACGGGAGGGGGTGTGAGCAGAGGGGCTGTTCGCACACTGGCCTAGAGAATACGGAGGCTCCTCTAAAAAATGCTGAAAAATGCTTGCTCCCTTCCTTGCAGCTACAGTACTTTGTCCGGCGGTGCTTCGCATACTTAAAAGCCAAACAGCCCTATTGATTTTTGACTGTTTGCTTTTTTCTCTCTCTCTCTCTGACGCGCACTCCTTTGAAGAGGAAGATATGTTTGCATTCTTTTAATTGTGAGACGGAACTGTCATCTCTGTCTTGTCATGGAGCACAGTTTAAACTTTTGAAAAAGAGACAAATGTTTGTTTGCAGTGTTTGAATAACGTTCCTGTCTCTCTACAACCTCCTGTGTTTCTGTGCAAATCTGTGACCCAAGCATGACAATATAAAAATAACCATATAAACATATGGTTTCTACTTCGCGGATTTTTATCTTTCGCGGGGGGGTCTGGAACGCAACCCCCGCGATGGAGGAGGGATTACTGTATACAATAGAAACAGCAAGAATTTTTTCATCTTCATTAAATTGCTATTTTTAGGCTAAAATGAAAAGTTTACAGTTTAAATGACTAAATTACTCACTCTAAACAAAAAATAATTGAGGCATTTGTATTTCAATAAAAATTGATCACAAAAAAGAAAAACTAACTGAGGTAAGTCTTCAAAATTAAAAACAAAATATAAACGGTCAAAAGTTCATTAAACTAAACTGAAAATGAAATGACAGGTGAAATTATAGAGATAAAAAACAGTTTAGCAAAAAACTAAAGCCTTCGGCTTCCCAAAAACCCTAAAACTGGATTATGCGAGTCCAGTAATTGGATGAAGAGATGAAAGATCTAAAAATGTTATAAGCAAATAAGAGTTTAAAAAATGAAATAAACAAAGACTTTTCTTTTAGGAACACATCAATGGAACTTCTTCAGGTGTTCTAAGTATACCACTGTTTAGCCAAATCAAGGATTATTCTGAGTAAACTTTCTTTATTTTTATACCCACTTTATCCAATTATACAGTCACAAGGGTCAGAAGCCAGCAATGGATGGCATGCCGGTCCATTGCTTAAAACATACAAGCACAAAGCCAGACTCACTCATGTGAGCCAACTAAAACTAATCAATCGTTCTAATCTAATCTATACATTATTTGTACCTGGGAAAGATGTAAAAAGAAAAAAAAAATCCACATAATCTCAAAGTGAATGTGTAAAACATCACACAGATGGTGACCAGGCTAAAACACAACCCAGGTATAGTACCTAGTGCTGCAAAATGTCAGAGGGAAAAACCACTGTGGCTTCATCTTATGGTAATTAACAGATACTCTCTCTCTCTCTTTTTCAGATCAATGGCAAATGACACAAATGTCACAACTTGTTTGCACATGTCCTACATGACTTCATTTGCCCTGCCATTCCTCTACTTATTGGTATTTGTTGTTGCCTTACCAGGAAACATCATTTCTTTGTGGATATTTATGAAAAAAATGTCAATCACAACACCAACTCATATCTATCTGATCAATTTGACAATTTCTAATTTACTTTTGTGCATTATTTTGCCATTTATGTTTGTTTACTACATACAAGGATTCACATGGAAATTAAGCAATTTCTTCTGTCAGTTCACTGTTGGGTTAGTGACCCCTGTCTTGCACATTAACATCTATATCAGTATGGTCATACTTACCTGGATTGCATTTACTCGCTATGCTATATTGGTTAAACAAAAGAAGTTTAGCTGCTATATTATTTTAGTTAATAAATGTTACTCAGGATTTTTAGAAAATATTCAAAAACCAAAGTTTGCCAAAATAATCTGTGGTGCTGTGTGGGTCATTACCATCACTGGAATACTTCCTATTGTATTGTTCTACGCCATTATAGAAGCAAAAGCAGAAGAAAATGATGATACATGCTATAGCAAAAAAATAGAAACAGGGGGAGAAGCTTCTCAAATATCCAATTTTTTTGGCGCTGCCCTCTTTTTCATTTGCTTTTGCTTAGTGCTATTTTCTTACATGTCCTTGGCAAGGCATCTAAATACAGTGTACAAAACCACATCAATAATGGGAAGTGACAAAATTTACAAAAATGTTTTCAAAAAGCTGCTGCTCATTCAGCTTGTACTTGCAATCTGCTTCCTACCGCAGCAAATATTCAAAATTGTGTTTGTAAAACTTGTAAGAAAAACTACTTGCGAAAAATTAACCCCTTTAGTGGAAGGAAAAAACTTTGTACTCTGGCTGTCTGTATCCAGATGCATCACAGATCCCATTATGTACCTAATGCTTGATAAAACATTTCAGAAAAATGTTTGTATTCTAATTAAAGTTAAAGATGACCATACAACCTTCAACAACATAAATGGAAAGATTGAAGACATTAGGTCTCTCGAAGAAAAGCGGAGTAAAGGGACATGTTATACAGATACCCACATAGATGAACACATCTGAGAAAAAAAAGTGTATTTAATATAGAAATAACTCATAAGTTATCATGAAGCAAAGAAAAAAATAATACTTTGTATTGACCTGTATAGTATTGCAAAAGCAAAAGGAAGTGAGTTCAAAGCAAATTTGTGGTAAAAAGCCTCCAGCTCTGTGGCAATTCACTGTTATAAAGATCTTTGAAACTTTTGTCTTTTATACACATTTATTTAAAAAAAAAAATTGTAAATATGCTGCTGTTGTTTTTGGAATATATAGTATACTTAAACATAACTGATGTAAGAAAAAAATAACTGCCGTTTATTGATGTTAAAAAGAAAGTTAAAATAAACAAGATCATAATGGCAAACGTTAAAAGACTGAAAGACACTCTGCTTTGGTTTTTTGTACTTCATGTATTATAAATATACTTCTGGAAAGTCAATTTTATTAAGACAGACAATAGTAATTTGCAGTTAAACTCCTGACATATGTCTGGATGTTCATTTTAAAATAAAACTGGAATTTCTTTTTTGCTGTGCTTTTTTTCTTTTTTACTTGCATGATACAGTGTCAAGATTTCTTTTTCCTTTTTAAAATATTTTCTTTTCTCTAAATTTTTTAAACAGTACCATAAATGTTAAATAAGATTTACATCTGATTCATATTATGTATGGATAGCATGAAAACTTTTTCTTGATGAGCCTTCCAATGCCTTTATCTTTCCTTCAAAGATGACGGGTTGATCTGGTCCTAATGGAACAAAAAATTACAAAAGCATAGCACTATCCCTCTTCATTCTTAATTACAGTGGAAGGATTCTTAATATGGAATGCATTCTTAGTGCTTCTCCTAATTGGCCAATGCTGGCCAAATTGTTAAGATTGTCCAGAGAGCTATACTCCAAAATTCTTGAGGATAACAAGCACTCGTATTCTCATTAATAAGCAGTGGTTTCAGTGTTGCTCCTCTGCCACAGATGAAATATCTGGCTACTGACTTTCTGGAATTTTGAACAATGACCTTAGCCAAAACAAGAAAGACCAGAAGGTTAACAAATGTTCTTTTAGGGTTTCTTTGTAAACTTCTGGAAATTTTACACCTTGCTCCTGGAAAGATCTAGAGGGATACACACCAAATCACCACTCTCCCACTTGGAACACTGCCTATTGTCCCAAATGTTCTTCATTTGAATGTAAACGATTTACTTTTTAAACTCTGTCTTACCATAGTGCTAATTCTACTGTTAAATGTACACTAAATTAGGCTATTTGGAACTAATTTGAATATGTCTGCACATGTATAAATCACAACATAGTTTTTAAAATATGGACAGTTAAATATGGCCTGTTTTTGAGTATATGTCAGTACTAGTTTAAGGCTATGGAGGTGGGGTGGGGTGGGGTGTAAGAAATATGCTGACCTATGTACTATGCACATAACTAGAAATGAAAAGACATAAATGAGAAAATTTAGACTGAAAATGATCAGAGTTGTTGTTTTTTGGAAACAATTGCAATTTTTACTCATTTATTTTTAAATTTTATTGTCATATAAGTCTACATGAATTATTTAAAGAAGATAAATTATTTTATCTCCTTTTATTCTTCCACTGACTATTCAAAGCTTTTGAACATAAACAAGTGAGTAAATTAAAACTTTTGTTTGAAGATTTAGATCCAACTGTACCAAGAGCACTAGTATTAAAACTTCTAACTAATTTTTAACAAGACACCAAAGTATTTGTTTAAAAATTGCAAGTATGTCCCCAGAATCTAGTTGAAAAGCTGTTCAGCTTATATATTTTGAGAGTAGTATAAATGGATGGATGAATTATTTGCAAAATTTGAAGAATTATATAAAGCATATTCTTGAGATGAATGTGCACTAAAGTTTTATTGTCTGTGGATGATGATCCAATGATGAGGAACTATACACTTGCAAGTAATAGCATGGGTGGTGGTCCCCATATAGAAGACTGTTGGCGTGTTTAGAGAAAAACACAACTTTACATATGTAATGTAAGCAAAAATCAAATGATAGGCTATTTGTTGCTTAAATCTTTAAGGTTACAGCATTGATAAAGAAGGATGATATAATACATATAATAATGTATTTAGTGTTTGAGAAAAGGGGAAGAAAGGTGCATAAACTTCTGGCCTCAAGAGTGGCTGAGGGGCTTGATAGTGCCCATGAACTGAGAATGTCTCCCCTACTTCTTTCCATTTCCTTGTATCTTTTGCTCACTGTGCAGCAAAAGTTCTCATAAAGTGGATATTCAAATTTTTTGAACAATTAGCTCCTTAAGTTTATTAAATTACAACATGTTCCCTGACTTTAATTTAACTGAGTAATGGAAAAACCTTCCAAGTGGTTGCTGAGAAGAAAATAAGAGGGACCTGTCATCACTTTGCAAGCAGATTAAATGAAGTGTCCTCTTTGTTTACTGCAGTATAACAGACTCGTTGCTCTGGCTCAGACTGTCAGCACCAGAAGTACTGTGATTAGACGAACTCCAATCAAATTAGCCACATAACTTATAAACATTGTTTCTAACTGGAGTCTTTCCTAGTAACAGAATAACATAACAGTATATCATGTTATACACTTTACTCATCATTGATTAAAGTCTATCCATTTGTGTCTGTGTCACAACTGTGACACACATCTCCTAAATATAACTTTTTGAAAAACTATCGTTTCTTTTTTGTCACTAATGGCTTTTCGCTATTAATGATTTCATACAGTTTTGTTTTGATCTTATCTAGTGAAAAGTGTTAGCAAAATGAATAATATTAAGGTGAAGGGAAATATGAGGTTTTGTTTGCTTTCAGATAATAATCTGTAATGATCATTCTTCTGCTTCTTTGTGATACTGCTCACTTTATTTTTGTGTACCATTACAATTGATTTAATAAATTGCCTGTGAATAAGGTATGATTCCAGTTTATGAACTCAAGAACTTATTTTGGCTGTGTATTTTAATTTATTCTAAACTATGAAGGAATTCAAACAACTTGGCAGATTATACAGTTAGTGTCCTTACACAACTAAAATTTGTATATCATTTAATTGTAACAAGTTGTCACAAACAATTAACAGAGAATTTGTCACAAATAACAGAGAAAAGTGTCCTACCTTCACATCTCTATGAATGACATTGTTGTCATGGCAATAGCGTAATGCCTCCAGTATCTGCCGCATGTAGTGACTGAAAAAAAAATGAAGGAAAAATGCTGAAAACAGATTTACTATGTCTTACTATGGTTGTGTGAATGAAAACTTAACACTACCATTGCTTTAGAAGGCACTTAACAGTTGAAGAATTTATGTTTTTGGTAAGTAATTTAGGCAAGTTATTTCCATCCCTACTTTGATAGACAATTGTCTTTTTTTTTTTTTTTTTTTAAATGTATTCTTCTCGGTTTCTGCTTGTCCTTGTATATACAAAAAAACAGCTAAAAATGTGCACTACTACAAGACAATTTGTCATAGATTAAAGCATACCACTACAAACTGATGCTATATTCATGGTTGGATCCATGCATTTGATATTTAGGCCCCTGCAAATCTGAAATGTATTATGTGGTTTAAAAATGTGAGATGTTTAGAACAGACTGTTTTTAACTTTCATTTTGTTTTTAAAATAAAAAAAAAAACACTTGTACAATTAAAGTGGCCTCTGACGTATAAATGATATACACACACATTTTCAAACCTATTTAGTCTATTTCATAGTTTTAATAAGCCATTAATTGAACTGGCTTTGTGTGTCCATGAAACTTATGTGCAAAAGGGGCCAGATGGAAATTGCTAGTTAACACTAGAATTAACAAAGCCTATGAAAAAACTCATAAATCCGTCCCACCTTAAATCCCTTTGCACCTCTCCGTTAGCGTCCTTTGTCCTGTAAATGTGTCGATAAGCAGCAGGCAGCCTGCTATCACATCCCCCCACTGCCGCACAGTTTTCTCAGCTTAAGTCTGTTTACCTGCGTGTCAGTTGCTTAGAGTTGTATAGAGTCAAGCAAAATGACACCTGTTATAAATACTATATCGTTATTTGGAACACATGCATTTCATGTGTGTTCCATGTCTATAACAATCTATGTAAACACATCATTAAAACAGAAACGTTTTTCATGTTTTAGTAATAATTGACAAAATGTAGACATGAAGTGTAAAATGTGTGAAGACTGAAGTCCAAATATCAAATAAACACTTTCACAAAAGGTACAAATAGAACAAGTGTTCTTCTATTCCAAAATATAACTGCAGAAAAATAACCCACGTTAGGGTGCGACATTGACACCCCTTTAATACAACACTGCTGCAGTGGCACAACAGTATCAACTGTTGACTGGTAATCAAAACTTCATGGGTTTGACCCCAGACAAGTCCATTTTGAGAAGTGAGCTACTCTTATTCTTACTATTTTAGAATAAAAACATTCATTTGATTTGAGTCTGTAACAGCAATTGTAAATTTATGATACTTGTAAAGGTTAGCTTTGTTTTTTTATTCAGTTTTATTCTCTCAGTCATTCATGCTCCCCCCCAGATCTGACACTGCTTTTTTCACATAAAGATGTCCTATAACAAAGGTGAACTCAGATGATGATGATGGTTCTAAATCAGTGAAAGAATGCATGTCGCACTTTTGCCGTCACTGTACTTTGTATATGTACACAGGAAGCTCTGCAGTCTACTTGTGACTTTATGCTGTAGGAAGTAAGTAAATAAATCAAGGTAAATAGGTAAATAACATTCGATATGGCTCTTATATACAAAGTACAGCGACAGCAACTTCCACATGTAGACAAGTAGACATCCGTGGCAGAGCGACGGGCACTCAACAGGCTCCTATCAATTATGGAGAATCCACTGCATCCACTAAACAGTGTCATCTCCAGACAGAGGAGCAGCTTCAGCGACAGACTGCTGTCACTATCCTGCTCCACTGACAGACTGAGGAGATTGTTCCTCCCCCAAATTATGCGACTCTTCAATTCCACCCGGAGGGGTAAACGCTAACATTATTCAAAGTTATTGTCTGATTTTACCTGCATTTTTATTACTCTTTAATTTAATATTGTTTTTTGTATCAGTATGCTGCTGCTGAAGTATGTGAATTTCCCCTTGGGATTAATAAAGTAGCTATCTATCTATCAGTGACGGCAAAAGTGCAATGTGCATTCTTTCTCCGATGTTGAACCATCGTTATCATCTGAGTTCACCTCAGTTATAAGACGTCTTTATGTGAAAACAGCAGTGTCAGATTTGGGGGGAGTGTGAACACGACTGAGAGAATAAAACTGAATAAAAAAAACAAAGCTAACCTTTACAAGTATAGTGGAACCTCGGTTCATGACCATAATTCGCTCTAAAACTCTGGTCGTAAACCGATTTGGTTGTGAACCAAAGCAATTTCCCCCATAGGATTGTAAGTAAATACAATTAATCCGTTCTGGACCGTACGAACTGCATGTAAATATATTTTTTTTAAAGATTTTTAAGCACAAATAGTTAACATGGAAAACATTTCTGTTTTAATGATGTGTTTAGATAGACTGATGTAGACACGGAACACACATGAAAGGCATGTGTTCCAAATAACAATATAGTATTTATAAAATGTGTCATTTTGCTTGACTTCTCACTCTATACAACTCTAAGCAACTGACACGCAGGTAAACAGACTTGAGCTGAGAAAACTGTGCGGTGGTGGAGGGATGTGATAGCAGGCTGCTTGCTGCTTATCAACACATTTATAGGACAAAAGACGCTGACGGAGAGGTGTGAAGGGATTTAAGGTGGGACGGATTTATGAGTTTTTTCGTGGACTTTGGTAATTCTAGTGTTAACCCCATATATGAGGAAGCACACACAGAAGTGGGAAGAAAATGCCAATACCACGTAGAACTCGACAAGATGCAAAATTAAAATCCATAAAGATGGATCCATGTGGCAGCAGCACTAATGAATGGCAAAGCCATGAGATACAGTATATGCATTTCGCAATTCACATTCACAATATGGCATTTTTTTCTCTGCATACAAAAAAAAAATCAAAGTATGCTTGTGCTGTTCTAGTTAAGGGTTGAACCAGGAGAGGCTTAAGATTAGCACCATCTAGTGGTGAAATTAAACATTCCTATACTTGAGGAACAGCCTGTCGCTGGGCGATGATGTCATAAAGCTGTGCCCCAGAGAGTCAAAACAAAACAGAGAGCACATGTTTGTCTCACTTCCTGCTTTGAACATTCAGTTTGGCTTAAAAGGCATTGTCGGTATGTAGAAATGTTTATAGAAGTTTAATTCTCTGTTTTTGATGCATGTTTGTGAATCTGTTATTATTTAAAGAAGTATTTTAAAGGTTCTAGCAACTTTCCGCTGTTATAAGTTTTTCACTGCACTATAAAAGTACTTGTGAGCGTACCTTTTTCAGACTTTGACAGCTTTGCCAGTGCGCATAGATAACGTGTCATTCAAGTGAAGTTATTTATTTATTTTTTATATGTTTGTAAAGAATAAGTAATTCTCACATTATTGTATTTACAATTTATTTGTAGTTTTACCCTATTCCAACTGGCTTCAGTAAAGAAAGCAAACTGAAAACTCTTGTCTGTGTGGTCATTGGAAGGGAGTTTATCTGACTGTCGACTCAGGCAGGGCGCTTGAGGCAGAGGGCAGGACAGTAAAACGACACCTTCAAGCAAGCCAATTTACGGATGTTTTTAGAGCTACGGCGGGGAGCTAGCAATTCAGCAATTAAACGCAAGCAATCGCTTTCAAAGTTATAATGACAGACGTACACTCTAAAGGTGGATCTAAGAAAACAAGATCGAAGGCATCATCTACGTCATCTCAATCTCGCAGTTCATCTGCCAGTATGGCTATCGCTCTTGCTCGAGCAGAAGCTCAGGCCGCTAAAGCTGAAGCAGCGTTCGCTAAAAAGGAGATTGAGCTTAAAATAAAGCAAGCGCATGTTAACGCGTCTCTAGAATCGTTGCAATTAGAGAAGAGAGCAGCAGCTGCAGAGGCAAAAGCTGATGCTTTAGAAACTGTTATGGAGCAAGTAGATCGAAGCAGTTATAAAAAAATAGAGCTGCCAACAGAAGATCCAGTGCGGCGCACAAATGAATACATAGAAGAGCATGCCGTCTTTACAGACGCCCTTCCTATGCCTGTGCTTAGTGGTCCATACTTTGATGAACCTTACAACAGCCATTCAGCACCTCAACATGAATCTACTGTTGACTTTATACACCAGAATAATAAAGAGGAGCATGAATTCACAGAGCTAGACCCTGTTTTACAAGGTGCCAGCCTTTCTGAGCGATATTTTCTTCCTATGGAGAGTACAGTATGTTCTACTGGGGTCCCAGTCGTGAATGAAGACTTTGCACAACAAACCAGCATCAGTAATGTCTATGTGCCCAAGGTGCTGCAAAAGCCACATTTTACAGATCAAGCTCCGTTGAATGGTTACAACAACAGTGCGACACATGGGCTAGCAAATAAGAACAACACTCAACCCCAGGCTATTGCTCACAGCTACACAAGACCACATCAGGCACATCCAGATGAGAATACAAATATGTCGGACTTTGTCAGGTTTCTTGCCCGACGCGAACTTATATCTACTGGCCTTATTCAGTTTAATGATCAACCTGAGAATTATAGAGCTTGGAGGGCATCATTCCTGAATGCCATCAGAGGCCTTAACCTTTCAGCTAGTGAGGAAATGGATTTGCTGGTGAAGTGGCTAGGCAGTGAGTCGGCAGTACTTGTCAAGCGGATAAGAGCTGTTTATATAAATCATCCACAACAAGGGCTCAGAATCGTATGGGACAGACTGCGTGAATGCTATGGTTCTCCAGAAGTTATTGAGAGTTCCTTATTCAAGAGGCTAGAGAGTTTCCCAAAGATTTCAAATAAAGATAATCGCAGACTGAGAGAATTCGGAGACTTGCTCATGGAACTTCAAGCTGCCAAGGCTGATGGTGATCTGTCGGGTCTTTCTTATCTTGACACACCTCGTGGAATCAACCCACTAGTACAGAAGTTGCCATTCTATCTGCAAGAGAAGTGGCTCACCACTGGCTCTAGATATAAAGAAAATCATGGAGTGTCTTACCCACCATTCAGTTTCTTTGTGAATTTTGTAAGTCAACAAGCAAGAATGCGGAATGATCCAAGCTTCATTGTTTCAGCAGCTCATGAAGAGCCATGGGGACAGATTAGACAAACACAAAAGCACAATTCTCACAAAGTCGTTGCTGTTCATAAAACAGAGGTCTCTTCTCAAAGCACACCTGCTGAACTTTCAACAAAGACTAAAGCAGATCCAGCAAAACAGTGCCCACTCCATAACAAACCTCACCCCCTTCCTAAGTGCCGTGGATTTAGGGAGAAGCCCCTTGAAGAAAGGAAGGCTTTCTTAAAGCAACATGGGATTTGTTACAAATGCTGCATGTGGCTAAGAACTGTAATGATGCCACCAAGTGCACAGAGTGTGAAAGTGAGGGTCACATCTCAGCACTGCATCCAGGACCAGCTCCATGGTTGTCTATGTCACAAACTACCACACCACAGTATGGTGGGGAGAAAAATGATAGTCCTAGTGAAGCCTACATTACTTCTGCTTGTACTAGGGTCTGTAGAGAGAATCAACCAAGACGCTCATGTTCCAAGATCTGCCTTGTAAAAGTGAGTCCGGAGGGTCGCTCACAGGAAGCTGTTTTCCTCTATGCAGTATTGGATGATCAGAGCAACAGGTCCCTTGTAAGGTCAGAGTTCTTTGATCTCTTCGGCATATCGGGATCCATTTCTTCATACACCTTGAAGACATGTGCTGGAACTGTTGAATCACAAGGTAGGCAGGCACACGGCTTCCAAATTGAGTCAATAGATGGAAGTATTACTCTTTCGCTACCAATAATGATTGAGTGCAATGACATTCCAAATAATCGATCTGAAATTCCAACCCCAGAAGTAGCGCTAAACCACCCACACTTGAGACACCTGGCGAAGTGGATACCAGAGCTCCACCTACAAGCCCCTATTATGCTTCTATTAGGTAGAGATGTCATCAGGCTCCATAAAGTACGTAAGCAAGTAAATGGACCACATAACGCTCCATATGCACAGAAGTTGGATCTTGGTTGGGTGATCGTGGGAGATGTCTGTATTGGAGATGTTCACAAACCGGACACAGTAAGGGCATACTGCACTAACATCTTAGAGAATGGCCGACCTTCATTCTTTAGGCCCTGCCCCAACCACTGCATTGTTAAAGAGAGATTCTGTGACTGTAAGCTGCCACTGTCCATCCTTCATCGTAAGGTCTGCTCTGCTGAAGAAGTGCAGATGATCTTAGATCAAGACTTATTCCAAAGAACAAGGGACAATGACAAGGTAGCTTATTCTATTGAAGATACACAGTTTTTAAAGATTATGAATCAGAGTGTCTTTCAGAATGAAGAAAATAGCTGGGTAGCTCCATTGCCATTCAAGGTTCCACGGCCACGTCTTCCTGATAACAGGTCTATGGCAGTACAGCGTTTAAAGTCACTACAACGCTCCTTTAGAAAGAGTCCTGAAATGAAAACTCATTTTGTTGCCTTCATGGAGAAGATGTTTCAAAATGATCACGCAGAGGTGGCCCCTCAGATAAAACCTGGAGAGCAATGCTGGTACCTACCTTGTTTCGGTGTTTACCATCCCAAGAAGCCTTCTCAGATCCGAGTAGTTTTTGACTCAAGTGCCCAATTCAAAGGTCTATCATTAAACCAGGTGCTTCTAACGGGTCCAGATCTCAACAACAATCTCATTGGAGTCCTCCTTCGGTTTCGAAGGGATCTCGTTGCCTTTACTGTGGACATACAGCAAATGTTCCATTGCTTTATGGTTCACCCAGATCATCGCAACTTTTTGAGATTCCTTTGGTTCGAAGATAATGATCCTGAGAATGATGTACTTGATTTTCGCATGAAAGTGCATGTATTTGGAAATAGCCCATCCCCAGCTGTCGCTATTTACTGCCTCAGACGAGCAGCACAGAAAGGTCAACTTGAGTTTGGTGAAGATGCCAGAAAGTTTGTAGAGCAGGATTTCTATATGGATGATGGACTGAAGTCCTTGCCTACTGCAGCAGCAATCGACCTGCTCAAACGAACTCAGGAAATGTTAGCTTGCTCTAATCTCAGGCTTCACAAGTTGTTGTCCAACAGTAGAGAAGTTATGGAAGCCTTTCCACCTGAGGACCATGCCAGCACCCTAAAGGACCTAGATTTGTCAACAGGAACCATACCTATACAACATAGCCTTGGACTACTTTGGGACTTGAATTCAGATTGCTTCATCTTTCAAGTTCATAAAGAAAGAAAACCGTTCACACGACGAGGAGTTCTCTCTGTTGTAAATAGTTTGTATGATCCACTTGGGTTTGTTGCTCCAGTAACAATCCAAGGCAAAGCTCTTCTAAGGGAATTTATTAAGGAGTCATCTGATTGGGATGCACCATTGGCACCTGAAAAGGAGGAGCTGTGGGAGACGTGGAGACTTTCTCTACAAGAATTGCAGTCTCTTCAAATTCCAAGACCATATTCACCTATATCACTGTCTGAAGCAAAGTTTGTAGAGCTCTGTGTCTTCTCGGATGCTTCTGAAGGGGTAGTTGGTGCAGTCGCATATGTGAAGGCCACAGACACCAATGGAAACTATCATGTGGGGTTCATCTCTGGCAAAGCAAGATTAGCCCCGCGTCCTGAACATACTATACCACGACTGGAGCTTTGTGCGGCGGTTATGGCAGTGCAAATGGCAGAAACCATCACAGTAGAAATAGATATTAAGTTTGATGCAGTTACCTTCTACACTGACAGCAAGGTGGTGTTGGGATATATTCATAATGAAAAGCGGAGGTTTTATGTTTACGTGAATAATCGAGTCCAAAGAATCCGGAGAAGTTCGCTTCCAGATCAGTGGCATTATGTGCATACAAAGCATAACCCTGCGGACATTGCAACACGACCTATATCTGCTGCCAGCTTAAAGGATACAATTTGGTTTACTGGACCGGAATTCTTATCTCGACCTGAAATCGTGCCTCCTGTACAAGAGATATTTGAACTTGTCAATCCATCTCAAGATTCAGAAGTCCGGCCATTAGTTACAGTATGTCGCACGGCAGAATCTGCATGTTTGGGGTCTCAACGCTTCAACCGTTTTTCTAGCTGGATTTATCTAACCAGAGCTATGGGTAATCTAATTCAATTTGTTCGTCACTTTAAGCAAGCTCAAAATAAACCTGCTGAGATCTGTAGGAGATGGGATTATCGTGAGTCACTGCTAACACCGGACATACTAGCTCAAAGTGCAGCAGTCGTTATTCGTACAGTTCAAAAGGAAACCTACGCTGATGAGATTGAGTGTCTCAAATCACATAGAAGGCTCTCAAAGAAAAGTCCACTTTGGACTCTGGATCCCTTTATCGATCAAAATGGCCTGTTGAGAGTTGGAGGTCGGGTCATAGAGGCAGGTCTAGAGCTTAATGAGAAAAGGCCACTTATTGTGCCGGGACGACATCATGTAGCAACCCTATTAGTGCGTTACTTCCATGAGCAGACACAACACCAAGGACGTCACTTTACAGAAGGAGCAATCCGGTCAGGTGGCTACTGGATAGTAGGTGTCAAGCGATGTGTTTCTAGCCTTATCTTTAAGTGTGTTATCTGCCGTAAACTCAGAGGTTCCTTTGAAGTACAGAAGATGGCAAACCTTCCACCGGATAGACTCAGCATGGAGCCTCCCTTTACACATGTTGGATTAGATGTGTTTGGGCCTTGGACTATATCAGCACAACGAACAAGAAGCAACCACGGTGAGAGTAAAAGGTGGGCTGTTCTTTTCAAGTGTCAGAGCTATTCATATCGAGGTCATTGAATCCCTAGACTCTTCCAGTTTCATTAATGCCTTGAGGAGGTTTCTAGCGATTCGAGGTCCAGTGAAGCACATTCGTTCGGACAGAGGAACCAACTTCATTGGTGCCTGCAAGGAACTAGGAATTCCCTCCAATTCTGATGGAATGGCTGTGCAGAAATTTCTTGCAGATCATGGTTGCACTTGGACATTCAATACTCCTCATTCGTCTCATATGGGAGGTGTATGGGAGAGAATGATTGGTATCACACGGAGGATTTTAGATTCAATGTTTGAACAAATGAGGTCTTCCAAATTAACACACGAGGTACTTACCACTTTTCTTGCTGAGGTCACTGTTATTGTGAACAATAGACCGCTGGTGCCTGTGTCAGCTGACCCTTCGGATCCATTCATTCTCACACCTGCCACAATCCTTACTCAGAAAATGGGTTCTTTTCCTCTTCCAGTTGGGGAATTTGGAGAATCTGACTTGTACAAGCAGCAATGGCGTAGGGTACAGAGCCTTGCTAATACCTTCTGGGATAGGTGGCGCAAGCAGTATTTATCTACCTTTCAGTTCCGTAGGAAATGGCAAATTAACCGTCCAGATCTTACGCTTGGAAGTGTGGTCCTTTTGAAAGACTCTCAAACTAAGAGGAATGACTGGCCTCTAGGAATTATAACTGAAGTGTACCCTAGTAAGGATGGGAGGGTCCGTAAAGTGCAAGTCCGAGTCAATAAATCAGGTGGGGCCAAGATGTTTCTCAGGCCTGTTAATGAGATTGTCTTGCTTCTTCCTTCAAAGGATTTGGGAACAGAAGAGGAAAAAACAAAATAGTGGAATCCTATGGGATACCAGGCGGGGAGTGTGCTGTTCTAGTTAAGGGTTGAACCAGGAGAGGCTTAAGATTAGCACCATCTAGTGGTGAAATTAAACATTCCTATACTTGAGGAACAGCCTGTCGCTGGGCGATGATGTCATAAAGCTGTGCCCCAGAGAGTCAAAACAAAACAGAGAGCACATGTTTGTCTCACTTCCTGCTTTGAACATTCAGTTTGGCTTAAAAGGCATTGTCGGTATGTAGAAATGTTTATAGAAGTTTAATTCTCTGTTTTTGATGCATGTTTGTGAATCTGTTATTATTTAAAGAAGTATTTTAAAGGTTCTAGCAACTTTCCGCTGTTATAAGTTTTTCACTGCACTATAAAAGTACTTGTGAGCGTACCTTTTTCAGACTTTGACAGCTTTGCCAGTGCGCATAGATAACGTGTCATTCAAGTGAAGTTATTTATTTATTTTTTATATGTTTGTAAAGAATAAGTAATTCTCACATTATTGTATTTACAATTTATTTGTAGTTTTACCCTATTCCAACTGGCTTCAGTAAAGAAAGCAAACTGAAAACTCTTGTCTGTGTGGTCATTGGAAGGGAGTTTATCTGACTGTCGACTCAGGCAGGGCGCTTGAGGCAGAGGGCAGGACAATGCTACATATGTCTACGATTTAAGAAATGTAACTAATATGAGTAAAATTTTAACAACATACAGTGCCTTCAGAAAGTATTCAGACCCCTTCACTTTTTTCTTATGCTAACATTGTTAAAATGTTTTTTCCCCCTCATCGAACAACACTCAATACCCCAGAATGACAAAGTGAAAGCACAATTTTAGGAATTTCTGCAAATTTATTAAAAATAAAAAATGTAAATTATCACATTAACACAAGTAATCAGACCCTTTCCTACAACACCTGAATGAAAATGAATTCAAAAGAAGTTAATTACCAGCGAAAACAGGTCACTAATTAAGAGAAAGGTTAGAATGAAAACCTGCAGCCACTGGGGCTCTCCAGGGCCGGAGTTGGGGACCCCTGCTTTAGAGCTCTTCAGCGCTGTCACAAAGAATCAGCCCTCCTTGTGTACAGGCAACTAGTCTATCTACATGAGTCCACTGCGCTAGGACACTGACCAAGGCTATGGATACTCTGCTGCAAACAGGTACACCTTTTTTTTTTACTCTCTTGTTCCTCACCTTATGCTTTCAAAACATTCCTATGTCATATATGTCGGCAAAATGCAAAAAATCTTTAACCATTTCCACAAAACATAACTTGGCTCCCTTTTCCTTCGGTTTGTGGAACTGTCAATATGCAGTGAACAAAGCACACTTCATTATAGCATTTGCTTTCTAAAGTGGATTCCAAGTTGTGGCACTGATTGAGACATAGACCCATCCAAGAAATAGGGAAACACTGACAGCCCATTCCTCCGGATTCTACTTCTTTTACATCTATTGATCCATCATGAGAGGGTGCACCAAACCCCTTTGCTATTGAATTTCTGCTTTGCCAATGACTCAGACTCCACTGGACTGTTTCTATCTTCACTTATAATTCTGTTTGGGTTATGGTAGTTACCAGACCAGTATTTTGCTTTTTTATAAAAAGTAAATTTAACATTGTTTTTTCATCTTGAGGTTTCATGATGAGAACTTCTTACAAATCTCTGAAAACTTACACATAAGTTCAGTCTGGAGTCTCAAAGACCTGTAGCTATAAAAGGTGACTAAATGCAATAGATTTTCATATGCTTTGATTTTGTGATTGATGCTGAAGGCACAGTTGCCACATGGTGATCCCTCTCAAATGAATCTTGACCATACACACATAGGCAAAAATACAGTAAATACAGGTGCTGGTCATAAAATTAGAATATCATGACAAAGTTAATTTATTTCAGTAATTCCATTCAAAAAGTGAAACTTGTATATTAGATTCATTCATTACACACAGACTGATGTATTTCAAATGTTTATTTCTTTTAATGTTGATGATTATAACTGACAACTAATGAAAGTCCCAAATTCAGTATCTTGGAAAATTAGAATATTGTGAAAAGGTTCAATATTGAAGACACCTGGTGCCACACTCTAATCAGCTAATTAACTCAAAACACCTGCAAAAGCCTTTAAATGGTCTCTCAGTCTAGTTCTGTAGGCTACACAATCATGGGGAAGACTGCTGACTTGACAGTTGTCCAAAAGACGACCATTGACACCTTGCACAAGTAGGGCAAGACACAAAAGGTCATTGCTAAAGAGGCTGGCTGTTCACAGAGCTCTGTGTCCAAGCACATTAATAGAGAGGCAAAGGGAAGGACAAGATGTGGTAGAAAAAAAGTGTACAAGCAATAGGGATAACCGCACCCTGGAGAGGATTGTGAAACAAAACCCATTCAAAAATGTGGGGGAGATTCACAAAGAGTGGACTGCAGCTGGAGTCAGTGCTTCAAGAACCACCACGCACAGACGTATGCAAGACATGGGTTTCAGCTGTCGCATTCCTTGTGTCAAGCCACTCTTGAACAAGAGACAGCGTCAGAAGTGTCTCGCTTTTGGACTGCTGCTGAGTGGTCCAAAGTTATGTTCTCTGATGAAAGTAAATTTTGCATTTCCTTTGGAAATCAAGGTCCCAGAGTCTGGAGGAAGAGAGGAGAGGCACAGAATCCACGTTGCTTGAGGTCCAGTGTAAAGTTTCCACAGTCAGTGATGGTTTGGGGTGCCATGTCATCTGCTGGTGTTGGTCCATTGTGTTTTCTGAGGTCCAAGGTCAACGCAGCCGTCTACCAGGAAGTTTTAGAGCACTTCATGCTTCCTGCTACTGACGAACTTTATGGAGATGCAGATTTCATTTTCCAACAGGACCTGGCACCTGCACACAGTGCCAAAGCTACCAGTACCTGGTTTAAGGACCATGGTATCCCTGCTCTTGATTGGCCAGCAAACTCGCCTGACCTTAACCCCATAGAAAATCTATGGGGTATTGTGAAGAGGAAGATGCAATACACCAGACCCAACAATTCAGAAGAGCTGAAGGCCACTATCAGAGCAACAAGGGCTCTCATAACACCTGAGAAGTGCCACAGACTGCTCGACTCCATGCCACGCCGCATTGCTGCAGTAATCCAGGCCAAAGGAGCCCCAACTAAATATTGAGTGCTGTACATGCTCATACTTTTCATGTTCATACCTTTCAGTTGGCCAACATTTCTAAAAATCCTTTTTTTGCATTGGTCTTAATTGATATTCTAATTTTCCGAGATACTGAATTTGGGACTTTCATTAGTTGTCAGTTATAATCATCAACATTAAAAGAAATAAACATTTGAAATAAATCAGTCTGTGTGTAATGAATGAATCTAAAATACAAGTTTCACTTTTTGAATGGAATTACTGAAATAAATCAACTTTGTCATGATATTCTAATTTTATGACCAGCACCTGTAGATATCCTCGTTATTCACAAATTCTGTTACAATGGATACATTTATACGCTATCATAAAGCTCATTTTGCAATATCCACAGTTTAATTGGTCTATTCAAGGCCATTCGGAGTAGAAAAAAGAAAAAAAACAAATCCTCAGCAGCCTATCACACAGCAGCTACACATATGATTAAGCAAGTAACAGGTCTGTAATGCATTTAGATGTCCTAGGCTGCATGTGCAGTTCACTAAATGGGTAAACAAGTGTCTAACTGGTGCTGAGAGCCATTGAATCCACTTCATGAATGGGACTAGGTTTTGCATTTGTTCTCCACTAACAAAGAATTCCCAGTAAGTACAGGTCATAAACACACACTGATTAATTCCCTGCCTTTTGTATACAGCGCAATTAACTACTTCCATTTGGATGGTTTAGTGATATCCTCAGGTCACCCCAACCTGTCTCTCCGTGCCAGTCCTAACCCAGGTTGCCCCCAGCTAACCCCAAAAAGTAACATGTCCAAAAATTGCATACTATTATGATTTCTCTTTTAATCTGTGAGACAGGAGAGAATTAATGCTTCAAATAAAATCAAAATAATTCTAGGCTCCAATAAAAATTCTGACAGACATAAAATTGACTGTTGACATGCACCTGTCAATGTCCAAACCAAACTTTCTTGAGATGACAAACTTGTATGCGAGACAAGTTTAAGCTGAAAAGTAGAGAGATGTGGATGTGATTCTCTTGCAAGTTTATGTTGGCCCAATGATTATGGCAGAAATGTACAACTGTGAAGGTCATGAAGGGTCTTGGTCACTATGTCTTTTGAGACATTGCATGTCCTTTCCCTTGCCCTACTCTTTGATAACACTGAGACAAGACTACATAGGAGGACAAGCTGACAGGGATAAAAATGTTTGAAATATAAGGTTCAGAAATTGCTCCTGTTCTAAAGCCCAAAACCATATGTGACTTTTAAAGCTACATGTTTGAGGTGGGGCTTGAACTTGTTCATGCACAATTGAAAGTCTTAGTTGCAGAGCTGTATCTGCAGGCTGCAGCAAGGTGTACTTGTGTGTTCACATACTACAGTTCACACAGCCTGTCAACTTGTATTCCTTCCATGTCCACTGACATTATCTTAAGCTTAATAAAAGTTTGTGAAATAGATTAAAAGGCCCAAAAATGATAAACAATACCATTCCTCTGAATGTGAAACAAAGTGATAAAGTGTAGGTAAACAGCCTTATTTAAAAGTATTTATTGAAGGACTAGTCATTTAGCCCGTTACAATAACGGGCTCTAGAACAGTAGTGCATAAACATTAGTAGGAACAGTCTATATTAAATGGCAAGGGACTTTGACCTCATTCTTTTTGTTGGTTGTATTTTTCTTTCTTTCAGCCTTTCTTTTGTTGATGTTTACTTGCTGAGCTGACCGTTCTTCGTGGGCTGCCGCCGTGTATTGTGCGTCTTTAATTTTCTGTGACAGTAATACTGTCTTGTACGGCTCTATTCAATAAGGGCGCGCACAAAAAGGCGAGCTTCAAAAGGGCGACCTCAATTGAGCACGGCGAATAAAGGCGTTCGTAGATAATTTAGTTCAAATGGCTCTGGAATATATGAAGAGCAACAAAGGTGCAGATCTTTATTTACACGCGCCTTTATTCGCTGCGCCCAATTGAGGTCGCCCTTTTGAGGCTCGCCTTTTTGTGCGCGCCCTTATTGAAGGATGCCGACTTGTACGTCCACTGGCTTGTACGTCCGTAATATACCTTAAATTTTCTCTGGCGGTAATACAGGCGTGCGCGTCGGTAATATTCCTTTAATGTCCTCTGACAGTAATACTGGCTTGTATGTGGCTGTAATATGCGTCAACGTATTGTGTACCTTTAATTTCCTCTCGCAGTAATACTGGTTTGTATTTCCGTAAAACGCCTCTAACTTTCTCTGACAGTAATATCGCACATCGCACCGTGCCCCGCGCATGCACACTTCACCAGAAGACACCCACACACGGACACCTGGACGCACACAGGGATTTTATATATATAGATAATATTTTATTGTCAATTTTCATGTATGTTTTCCATTTTAGTTGATGGTAATTAGGTATTCATGTTATACAAAATTCACCTTATGAATGGGTTTTTAGAAATTAATTAACTTTGTGCTTCCCTCATTATACATACTGCCAATCTGTACATCCTCAGTTTGACTGCTGGACAAGGGCTCAGACAGATAAGTTATAGATGTTAGTTTGTTCTATTAACTTGTTTTTAAAAGTGTGCTTTCGCTGTAGTCAAATTGATTGTAAAATAAATAGAGTTCACTATCATGTATAATATACACTGCTTTGGCTTTGAATTTTTTTTTTGGTAAACAAAAGAAATTTAAAATTTGTTTATGCATAGCCCACACAGCATTTAAAATAATAGAAATTTCACTTTGGTGTAATACTATTGCTTTATAGTTACTTACAGATATAATACTTTTTCTGAACAGTAGATGTCTATTATGTGGCAAAGGGTATGGTAAAGGTTTCCATTATATTTTGTGAACTGGGTTTTAATTAAGTAAGAAGATTACTATTATTATTACACAGACAGCTTTAGGCACTTCCCTACACTCTTGTTCTTTTAGCTTCATCTTTGGTCTTATTCTAGATAGTATATCTATTCTGAATAATCACTATAAGTCTAAGCTACACTATTAGTTTGCTGGATACTTTTTCTGAATTGGAAGAACCCTACAGTATAGCATGTAAGAGATTAGTAAATACCTGAAAATAGAAATAATTAAGTTTATTCAACTCGAATCAAGCTAATCAACATAACACACTACAATTTAATGTAACATTCTAAAACCTGTTTTAATTCAGGAGACAGAAGCCAGAGGCATTGGGCATAAGACAATAAGGAGAATGTGTAAACACAACTCGGACAATGGCCAGGTGTGGGATTCAAACCCACAGTACTGCATCCTTAAGGATGTAGATAGCACTAAATACTAAGGCAACATAGCCTTCATCAACCAAATTTTGGATAGCTCTTTCCAAGAAGTCATGAATATTAACGATTTTGCTTGAGCTCTATGTTTTCAGTGTAAAAAAACAAAAATAAAACATTAAGGAATTATCAAGAAGTAGGAAAAAGATGCAAAGTTCTGTATATAGTAAAACTGATATAAAAACTTTTTTTTTTTTACTTAAACTCAAAATAAAAAGCACAATATGAAAATAATAAAATCCTGCCCTAGTTTATCTCATGATATTTCTAAAATATTTTCACAGCCATTAGTAGTTTGCCTTCTCTTCTAAAAGGTCCAATTCTGAACTTATTTGATAATTCAGTTCACTGTCAGACTTCTGTGCTTTTCATTTTAAAGTACATTAAAAATTGTTACACTTCTACCATCTAGTGACCAAAGCAAGAAATATTTGTGTACAATGAAAATGCTCTGATAAGGATAAGAACATACCAGCTTAGGAATGCTAATGGTTGTCAAAAATGTTTAAGAAAACTTCAGTATTATGTTGTAATGTCAGGTTGGTATAATGAAATTCAACTAATACACCAAATAAAACGATGTGGAGAGCAATACTGACAGACAAAGCACAACCTTCAAGTTTTGGGAAATTTAGGCAAATGTTGACATAAATAATGGAGGAAAACAACTAAGCAACCAGGAATAGAATCATTTTGAAGCGAATCCTCACCTTTGATATCCAAACAGAAAATTTTCTATTGCAAACAAATTCTTAGTGACAAAAGCAGAAATAAAATAGCAATAAAATATTAATTAAAAAATTAATTTGATTGTGTACCTAAGCTTAGTAACAGCACCTATATGAACTGGACGTTCTACGTTCAGATTAAATCTGCCTGCCTTCTATTGCATGTTCCTCATACATCCTCTACTCGTTTTTCTATTTCCATATACATAAGATGTTGTTTACAACAACAAATAGTAATTTAAATAAACATATATTACTTTCAAAAAGTGCACTGCAGATCTAAGATGTAGTATATTTTATTAAGGCCTTTAACACTAGAATTACCAGAGCCTACGAAAAAACTCGTAAATCCGTCCCACCTTAAATCGCGTCTTAAATCCGTTTGCACCTCTCCGCCAGAGTCCTTTGTCATCTAAATGTGCTGATAAACAAAAGCTTCTAGCAGCCAGCTATTCCATCCCCCCACCGACTTAGAATGAACTTCTCTCCTAGCTCAAGCCTTGCCTTGATTTGATTACCTTGGATTGAAGTGGAGTTTTACAGTGGAAATAATTCTAGCGTTATTTGGAATACACGCATTTCATGTGTGTTCCATTTCTATAGTAGGCTGTGCAAACACATTTTTAAAACAGAAACGTTTTTCATATTCTAATAGTAAATGACAAAATGTAGGCATAAACTATATAACGTATGAAGCCTGAAGTCCATATATCAAAGAAACACTTTCACAAAAGGTACAAATAAGAGAACACGTGCGCTTTCATTCAAAAAATTTAAAAAAAAAAAAGCCGCGTTAGCATGCCACATTGACATTCTTACTACAACCGCCGCGGTGGCCTAATGGTATCAGCTCCTGACTGGGGATCAGAGGGTGGCGAGTTCGATCCCGCACGGCTCCACTTCGAGAAATGAACTGCATTTATTCTTACAATTTTAGAATAACAACATAAATTTGATTTCAGTCTGTAACAGCCGGTGTAACTTATGATACTGGTAAAGGTTAGCTTTTTTTTTTTTTTTTTTTTTTTAATTCACTTTTCATTCTCGCAGTCGCATTCAGAATCAATCCATACAACCCCATCTGACACAGCTGGTTTCACATAAATAAAAGTGCACTTTTATTCAAGACTATAACCGAAGAATAAAGAAAGCAAGTTACAGTTGGTGGTTGATACGACAGCTTGCGTGGTGCAATGTTAAGAACTGCTGATTTCCGATCCGTGCTATATAAAATCATCACATTCAAATATTAACAGTTCCCACACACCCAAGGTCCGCCATTCCTACATTTACGACATGTGTACTTGTTGCAGTGTACACACCTCTCTGTGCTATGGTTCCTATTACAGTGAATGAGCACCTGACACTGTACTTTCTTCCCTGGGGGAAACTGAGGTCTTAGAATGGAAGCTTGTTGATGCTGTGTCATCTTTTCTTTTTCCAGTAAGAAGCGACGACGAAGTTCCTCTGCAAGGTGAGCCATGAACACTCTTCTTTTCTCAGCGGACCCCCTGCATGCCTTATACGGTACGTGTGCGTTCATCGCTGCTAGGTCAAGGATGTTGTAGAACACAGCAACCGGCCACCTGCGTGTTCCTGTTCGCACTGAACAAGCACGCGCCTTCTGGTCCATGATGTCAACGCCACGCTGGGGAAAAAAGAAAGACAAATATATGTGACATTTTGAAGAAATCATTTTATCACCAGAATAGCACCAGAATACTTCGTCACACTAATATTTTTTTCATTAGCATACCTTCATGTGGTTGTAGTCTGTGACCGTGTTTGGTTTTTTTTTTTTTTTATCTTGCCCAATCTCCACATTATGGTGCATTGTGCTAAGAATGCAGACAGACTTCATCTTTTTGGGCACATACACTGTCAGCATGGCACTGGGAGATCTAAACACCAGCGTGGAGAATTGTTCGTGTACTGAACTGACTTTAGCTGCAGGTGGAAGTTCCCGTCGCACTTTATTCATGGTGCCAAGCAGAGTTGTATTGCGGTGCAGCAGTCTATTAGCCAGCGAAAGTGACGTGAAGAAGTTGTCTGTTGTTACGGTTCTACCTTTGTCCAGAAATGGCTCCATAAGCTTTATGACCACAGACTCGGAAAGTCTTTCTCCCGTGGGACGACTGGGATCTTTTCCTAAATAAGGAGTGGCATTGCACATGTACTTTGTCTCCAAATCTGCCGCAATCCAAAAAGGCAGAACCGTAACAACAGACAACTTCTTCACGTCACTTTCGCTGGCTAATAGACTGCTGCACCGCAATACAACTCTGCTTGGCACCATGAATAAAGTGCGACGGGAACTTCCACCTGCAGCTAAAGTCAGTTCAGTACACGAACAATTCTCCACGCTGGTGTTTAGATCTCCCAGTGCCATGCTGACAGTGTATGTGCCCAAAAAGATGAAGTCTGTCTGCATTCTCAGCACAATGCACCATGATGTGGAGATTGGGCAAGATAAAAAAAAAAAAAACCAAACACGGTCACAGACTACAACCACATGAAGGTATGCTAATGAAAAAAATATTAGTGTGACGAAGTATTCTGGTGCTATTCTGGTGATAAAATGATTTCTTCAAAATGTCACATATATTTGTCTTTCTTTTTTCCCCAGCGTGGCGTTGACATCATGGACCAGAAGGCGCGTGCTTGTTCAGTGCGAACAGGAACACGCAGGTGGCAGGTTGCTGTGTTCTACAACATCCCTGACCTAGCAGCGATGAACGCACACGTACTGTATAAGGCATGCACGGGGTCCGCTGAGAAAAGAAGAGTGTTCATGGCTCACCTTGCAGAGGAACTTCGTCGTCGCTTCTTACTGGAAAAAGAAAAGATGACACAGCATCAACAAGCTTCCGTTCTAAGACCTCAGTTTCCCCCAGGGAAGAAAGTACAGTGTCAGGTGCTCATTCACTGTAATAGGAACCATAGCACAGAGAGGTGTGTACACTGCAACAAATACACATGTCGTAAATGTAGGAATGGCGGACCTTGGGTGTGTGGGAACTGTTAATATTTGAATGTGATGATTTTATATAGCACGGATCGGAAATCAGCAGTTCTTAACATTGCACCACGCAAGCTGTCGTATCAACCACCAACTGTAACTTGCTTTCTTTATTCTTCGGTTATAGTCTTGAATAAAAGTGCACTTTTATTTATGTGAAACCAGCTGTGTCAGATGGGGTTGTATGGATTGATTCTGAATGCGACTGCGAGAATGAAAAGTGAATAAAAAAAAAAAAAAAAAAAAAAAAAAGCTAACCTTTACCAGTATCATAAGTTACACCGGCTGTTACAGACTGAAATCAAATTTATGTTGTTATTCTAAAATTGTAAGAATAAATGCAGTTCATTTCTCGAAGTGGAGCCGTGCGGGATCGAACTCGCCACCCTCTGATCCCCAGTCAGGAGCTGATACCATTACGCCACCGCGGCGGTTGTAGTAAGAATGTCAATGTGGCATGCTAACGCGGCTTTTTTTTTAAAAAATTTTTTGAATGAAAGCGCACGTGTTCTCTTATTTGTACCTTTTGTGAAAGTTTTTCTTTGATATATGGACTTCAGGCTTCATACGTTATATAGTTTATGCCTACATTTTGTCATTTACTATTAGAATATGAAAAACGTTTCTGTTTTAAAAATGTGTTTGCACAGCCTACTATAGAAATGGAACACACATGAAATGCGTGTATTCCAAATAACGCTAGAATTATTTCCACTGTAAAACTCCACTTCAATCCAAGGTAATCAAATCAAGACAAGGCTTGAGCTAGGAGAGAAGTTCATTCTAAGTCAGTGGGGGGATGGAATAGCTGGCTGCTAGAAGCTTTTGTTTATCAGCACATTTAGATGACAAAGGACTCTGGCGGAGAGGTGCAAACGGATTTAAGACGCGATTTAAGGTGGGACGGATTTACGAGTTTTTTCGTAAGCTCTGGTAATTTTAGTGTTAAATAACTGACTTGAAGAAATCTACCTTTAAATAAAAAATCCCAAAAGATCTTCACTGTTTAAGTTTTCGATCTTGAAAATAATATAATTCTGGTATATCAGAAAGAATTACTAAATTTTATATCTGAATGAATTTTGTTACACATACTTAACTAAATAACTTTTGGATAGTTGAATTGCAATGGAAATCTTAACACTCAGTGAAATATTATCCTGCAAAAAGACCAGGGGCCTCATGTATAAACGGTGCGTACGCACAGAAATGTTGCGTACGAACCTTTCCACGCTCAAATCGCGATGTATAAAACCTAAACTTGCCGTAAAGCCACGCACATTTCCACGGTAACTCATACCTTGGCGTACGCAATTTCTCCGATCGGTTTTGCAGACTGGCGGCACCCAGCGTCAAAGCAGTGCTACGGTTCCTGTGTGATCACCTTTCTTTCTTAGATCCACATTCCTGACGCTGCTTTATAAATACACTGAAACTAACTGCATATTGTTTATTAGTGTAATGCATCTGATTGTAATTAACCTGCAGCAATATAATGGTCCAGGGAATAGCCATAGTATTCCAAATACCATAACTGCTTTAGCGTTGTAACTCTCACTGCATCTTCTTCTTCTTTCAGCTGCTCCCGTTAAGGGTTGCCACAGCAGATCATCTTTTTCCATATTACTCTCACTGTACCACTCGGAGTATTTATATCACTGTATCTGAGTGGGGAATCACAGCAGCAGCTGAAATATCGGTATACAGCATGAAGCAGACGCTGACTCAGCCATGGCAAAACGCTTTATAGAGACTTCCCAGTAGGGACTTCGCGGTTTAGAAAAGGTTTCATCCCAAGAACTCTAAACGCACTTAATCAGTCCATCAACTGCTCCTTATATAACTGTTTACTTATAAGTACAATCACCTCACTGTAAACTTGCACTACAGTTATAATATTGCACAACCTGCGCCACTTTATAAAGTGCGTATTTACATATGATGACGGTATTCATTTTTAAGATGAAATGCAGCAAAATATGTTGATTATATTATACAGCTAAAACTTTAACTTCATTTAAATAATCTGTATTGTAAATAATTAAACATGTGAGGACATGGTGCCGCAGCGCTAGCTAGTTCATGGATTGTTCCTGCATTGCGTTGTATTCTTGAGCTGACGCGACACTGGAAAGATAGACGGATAGAATAATTAAACATTTACTACGAAGATATTTCGATGTTCCTTAAAAGTTTTGAAGAATCGGCGTTCTAAGCTTACAGATGGCTTAACGTCTATTACAGAGCTGATTGTGTGGCGATTGGTCATTTGGAGAAAGAAAAGTAAGGACAGGAACTGGAAATGGGTACGTTTGAAAGAGACAGTACTGCTGCAATAAAGTATTTCATCGAAGGTCGCACATGGCGCAGCAGGCCTCTTGCGTGAGATATGCACAATCACTGCGCCACCGTGTTCCCATGTTTAATAACATGCTTTCATTCCTATCATCATGACAATGATATCACGTATACATGTCAGTATTTTAATTATTCAGAGAGCTGTAATATCACGAATGTAATGGATTCTGTGTCGGAGAATGAGAAAGAACGGAAGCACGTAGTGATTCACATACATAGAGCACATAGAAGATCAAATACAGAACAAAGCATTTAACGTGCTACTTGAGAAACTAGTAAAATAAACGATTTTAAGATGAAGTTTATGATGTTCTACTTTAATGGCAAAATAAACTACGTGAAATTTCGAGATTAAAGTTGACATTTCGTGCTTTTTTCCCACTGTGTGCCTATTTTTTTTTCTGTACCCTGATAAGCTTTCATATGACACTCAGACGGTGGGCTACGACTCGCCTTTTCACGGCGACTTTGATATGTGATTTCTTTTTTATTTCGGGCACTGTGCGAGTTTGTGAAGTTGAGCCTTCGAGTTTCTCCGACACTCTGTCACTCGATCAACTTTCTTTTGTTGATTATACCACTGCTTAAACCAACAAATAGTACGTTTTTCCTTTTCCTCCACTTGGTATTCGCTGAAATTCTTATATTTCCCCCGTGCTTTTCCCATTGTCTTTTCACAGAAGGCTATTTATATTGATTTGCATATTGAAAGAGGCGTAATTCTGGGAGGAGTTGGGGCGGGACAGAAGGCGCGTGCACGTGCGTTACTTTTCACGCCGATCGGGATTTATGTAGTGGAAGAACGTGAAAGTATGCGTGCGCACAGATTCCTGCATCTGGATTTTTCTGTGCGTACGCACAATCCTGCTTTTGTGCTTACGCCATGTTATAGTGTGAGTTCTACGCACGGCGTTATACATGAGGCCCCAGAACACTAACATAAACAGAGGCAGGGATGACTCTCAAATAAAAATTACATTAAGAACAACAACAAAGGGAGTCGGGTTAACACGGAAAACATTAAATACAAAAATATTAAACAAATAAATTGTTAAATGTTATAAACAAGAATAAGAATTATGCATACAGACTCCATCCAAAATAACTGCAGATCCTTGATTTAGGAATGAAATACAAAGAATACCAGTAGGTGTCAGTGTGATAAAACCTTAAAGTGGTGATTTTCAAGAACACACTGCAAGAAAAAGTGAGCATTGCACATTTTGTTTGGCTTTTCAGTGGCACATCAGGCCTGTTAAGGCAGAGGAATTAACAGGGATATAGAATTTCAGCTGCACCTCCCTCCTGCATTCGTGAGAAAATGGCTGAACTACATTTTGTAACAACACTTTGGTCAGCTCTGTACTTCATATGGTAACAAAGCTGTAAATCAGAGTTAAGCTGACACCTCTGCAGAGACTCCTTCAGACAATAAGGCACCCTCATGGACATTCATTTTAGGCATGTGAATGTAAACTGAACCCAGCCTGGATGTGATTGACAAAATATTTCAATAAGCAGGAACTGTACCTGTAATTTGAAAGGACCTTTGTCAAATACACAATTTCCTTTCAAAACTAGCTACATTTATTTCTTTGCTTTCTTTATGTTAGCAGAAAGCTGAGGATCTGTTCTCTTTTAGGGAATTCAAAAGCTGACAGGCCAATCCCTTTGGGGAGCAGAAAACTAATGATCTGTTCTTTTTGTGAGCTGACAATTCACTCTCTTTGGGGTAAGAAGCCACCTACTGTCTGTGGAGCAAAATGCTCACAAAGATTCTTTGGCCTGGAAGCTATCCTCTATAGCAGGGGTCCCCAACCACCGGTCCACGACCCACTACCGGGCCGCAGCCGTCTGACAGCCGGGCCGCTAGAGAACTGCCGGCAACGGAGACTCACTCAGTCTTTTCAGAACGCTTGGCGGGTGGGGCTTTGCAG